>NC_056725.1:1978760796-1978799692 GCF_019279795.1 Protopterus annectens | reverse complement strand
AGGGCTCGGCCTATGGACACGCCCCCTACTGTCTTAAATGGTCCGTGTTAGACTTAGGTGTGATTCAGCATGCTCTCATGAATATGCAGAGCATGCTGACATCACTCTGTTTAACTGCAGCCTCCGTCTAAGAGTTATAACTCTTACACAGAGGCTTCGTGAATCATGCCCAATGTTCCCAACATATACATTTCTGGTAACAGAGCATAATGGCATTTGATCAAATGCATGCATCAGTTCACTTTGTCAATAAAAGCGGATTTGACAAAGTGGACTGTAACCCCTGTTGTAGGCTACACACTCAAGTGTGATAGCCATTTCTGTGCATTTAAAGTGTTTTTTTTATTGTATCTGCTTTATTTTCTGAATAAAACAAAAAATATATACTTGTTTCCTGCCTTTCTAAGCTAGTATAGTGCAATATTCAGGTTAGTGCTGAATTCAGGGCTGTGTTACAAGTTTCTGTGTTTGCCCATACCTTACTTGGATAGAAGAAAGTTTCTCTATTCACTGTGAGAGAGGGAGCTTTGAGCAGCCTATCTGTCCCTGGAGGAGTGGTTTCAGCCCAGAAACTAGTAGTTTATTGGCCATTTTGGGCTAATTTCTATCTATTTAATTTCCCTGCTATAAAACCCGCATTTGCACGGTTTTGCATGCTGGGCAGTGCCGGTTAGCTAGGGTATAATTATTCCCGGCTCCACAAAGTCTACTCTTCAATTTTTCCCTTGGAACTAGACAAACTTTCAACTTAAGCACTCAAACCATTCACTTCTCATACTGGCACTTGCTCAAAACTCATAGCAAGCACTAATAAACCTTAGCATTAGACCCCCCTATACTGTAGAGAAGGACAAGGCTCTCTATTTGACCTTACCAGCCAATCAGTAAAACACTTCACTGTACCTATCCAGGCATGTCCAAAGGGCAGTTTCAGGTGTACTCTCCAGTCCAACTGGTGAATCTGGGCATTTTGAGGCAGTGTTACAATTGCCTCATGTACACAGACAACCCTCTCCTCCTTCGACCAAACACCAACACATGCGAGAGATGCAATTATACAGCCAAACTGGAGGCTAAGCTCTCTCAACCCAAGACTGGACCAGGCAGTTAAGAGGAGAAGGGAATTACTTGCATCACACCACCAGTCTCACATAGACCTATGAAACCACACATAAATACACAAAAACATACTCGGAGGCTCTAAATAAAAATCTGCAAAAGCAACAGAGACTTCCAAAGCAGACAACCAAGCAACCTCCACCCCCCAACACAAACCATGAAATACATACTTCACAAAACCAATGTACCACGCAATCACAGCCCTTAAGGCAAAATAACATACCCAACACACTAGTAATAGGTGACTCTATAGTCAGGCACACTGACGTCCCACTCACTAGGCTGAACAAGGAGAAGGTTACTGTTAGCTGCCTGTCAGGTGCCAGGATCCGCCACATAACACAAGCACCCAGGTCACTCCTGAACAAGTACAAATATGACTCTGTCATTGTCCATGTTGGTGTGAATGACCTGAGCCGTACCTCCCTGGACTACATGAAAAGAGACATGGAGGAGCTCTCTGATCACATAGCCCAGGCCAGCATGACACTGACCCTGAGTAGCATCTTGCCTTTACCAAGAATGATACCATAGTATAGAGAAAAAATTATCAATTTCAAAAATTGGCTAAGCTTCTGGTGTCATTCAAAGGGATCCAGTGTCTGTCAGCCTGGGATGACATGCTCGACAAGCCACGCTGCTTCACTAGAGATGGCTTGCACCTGTCACCCTTAGGCTTTCGAATACTGGCCACGCACTTGCCACCCCCACAGTGCCTTTTTTTTTTAGGCAATGCTTAAAAGACAAACCCACCATCGTAAATAGCACAAGTAACAAAAAACTAAGGATAATGCTACTCAGTGGCAGAAGTCTAAACCTCAAAATGCACGCACTCGAGGCACTCCTCAGTATGGAGAAAATTGATATATGTGCAGTAACAGAAACCTGGTTTAAGGCTCCAGAGAGCACCCCAGCACTTCCAGTTGCAACTCATACCATACATTTCGGCCACAAAACTCAGACCAAAATACAAAAGGCGGGGGAATATCCATATTCATCAAGGATTCCCACACCTTCAGGTTAGTGGCACAGTACGATGCTTCAGAGATCATCCACGTGCAACTAACAATGGGCAAAACTGCTATTCAAATTATAGCTTGCTACAGATCACCCACCATGTCCCAGGACCCCAACTCCACATTCCTGGAAACATTGGGAAACATAAAGGTCCTACCAAACACCCTGATATTGGGTGATTTCAATTACTCAAACATTAACTGGGAGACCTACTCAAGTACAAACTCCCTTGCCCAACATTTCCTAGAATTTATAAACTCAAACGCCCTGGATCAACTGGTCAACACCCCCACCAGAGGTGACAACATATTGGACCTCGTCATCACCAACATAGGCAACTGGTGTTCCACACCAGAGGTCAACCCCTCGCTGGTTAGATCTGACCATAAACTAATCACTCTGGATATCCACATTCTGCCACCATCCCCGGTCAAAGAAACCACTGTGAAAAACTTTTCTTTTCAAAAGAAAACTTCACTAGGTGGGAAGTTTCAAAGCCCCCCATGCTAAAGGATAATGCTGTCTAAGCTGCAAAATCCTTTACTAATGCACTGTAAGGGCTCCTACAAGAAACCATGGATCGTGCTATCCCAAACAAAACCAAGACTCATGCCTCCAAAAAAAGGAAACCAGTCTGGTGGACCCCTGCCATAAATAAACTATACAATAGAAGGAGAAAACTAGTACAGAAAAGAGTAAAATCCCAAGAAGGGAAGACATCCCTGATCAGTATCAGCAAGAAACTATGTTCCTCATAAAATCATCCAAGGCTTGTTTTGAGAGAAAAACTGCCATGGACTCCAAAGATAACCACAAAGCATTCTTTAGCTATGTTAAGAATCTAAGTGGAAATTCTCAGATCTGCTCGGAGTTAGTGCAGAATGGCACAAAATACACTGAACCGACCGATATAGCCAACATCCTGGAAGACAGGTTCAGTGCAAACTTCACCCCCCTTTCAGCCCCAAAAGGGCCCATAACTATACCAGAAGAATGTAGTGCCCATGAAATCGCAGACACTCATGTTAAAACAGCCCTCTCCAAAGCCAAAAACACAGCATCAATGGGACTGGATGGTGTCCCAGGCTGCGTCCTACATGAGCTCAAAGATGAACTAACCCCTTACCTAAACACACTGTTTAAACTCAGCCTCTCCACAGGCTATGTGCCCACAGAGTGGTGCATGGCAATGATTATTCCACTCCACAAAGGTGGAGCCACAATGGACCCTGGGAACTATCACCCTATAAGCCCGACTAGCTTGGTCTGCAAAGCTATGGAGCACATCATCATGGATCTCATTAAAAGAGACATTGGAAACACTGGACCCTACCCAGTTTGTATTTGTTAAGGGCAGATCATGCCTTCTAAACCTGGTGGACTTCTTTGAGACAGTTACCAAGGCTATAGATGAGGGAAAGGTGGTCCACACAGCCTACCTAGACCTTGCAAAAGCCTTCGACACCTCAAGTATTATAGACAAGCTCACCAGCCTGAACATAAACCCCTACATCATGAGATGAGTTGCCAACTGGCTCATGGACAGAACCCACATGGTAAGAGTTGTGGGAGCTAGGTCTGACTCTAAACTGGTTACAAGTGGCATTCCCCAGGGCTCAGTCCTAGGATCCCTCCTGTTCGACATATACTTCTCAGAGGTACAGGCAAGCACAGGAGAACTATGGCTGACCAAGTTCACAGATGACTGCAAACTGGGGGCTATAATTGACTCTCTGGCTGACACAGACATCCTCCAAAAGGGTCTCACTGAGACAGATACCTGGTGTCAAAACCATGATCTTAAGCTAAATGCCAAAAAGTGCATAGTCATCCCCTTTGGAAAAAACAAAGTACCCACAAACTGCCACATAGGTTGTAGCCCCCTAAATACGGAAGACGTAATAAGGGATCTGGGGACCCAAGTTGATAGTAACCTTCTCCTTTGATAATCACACTGCCAAAGTGGTTAGAAAATCCTTCTTTGTGGCCCACCTAATCACAAAAGGGTTTGCATCCAGATCGAAAAATGTCATTGGGCCCCTCTATGCATCACTCATCAGACCCATCATAGAGTACAATGCCCCATTTGTGATGTACCTTACAAGACACCTGCAACAACTGGAAAGACCACAGAAGTACCTCACCAAGAAGATCACTGGCCTCAAACAGATGCCCTATGCAGCTCGACTGAAGAAACTCCAGCTGTACTTGGTTGCATACCACCTACTCAGAGTTGATCTCTGCCTGACATACAATGCCATGTCCAACCCAGAATTGATGGACATGCTCCACCTAAAGAAAACCATATCCCTTCGAGCCACACACTCCAGGGATCTAAACCTCACCACAACAATAAATAGGACGTGCTGGAGGGAATAGATTCCTGGCCCAGAGACTTCCCATGCTCTGGAACAAGATTCCAATCTACATTAGGCAGAGCTCCTCACTAACCCTCTTCAAGAGAAACCTTAATGAGTGGATGGGAACAGAAAGTTTACCCCAGGGATCACTTCAATGGCTCTGCTGGACAGAGGCACAGGGAACTAATCTAGGGGGTGGCGAAAGCCAACACATTCCGGCCATGCTTATAAATGCCTTCGGGCAGATAGCCTAGTACCTACCTATGAACCAATGAACCTATGAACCTATAACAGACTGACTTTCTATTCAGCATTAGTTTCTCTGCCGTGTACTCACTACATGCTGAGATAGATTCTGGCACTTGTATCATACTAAACCAAACAAAGCTGGTATTTGGAAAATGAATGAACAATCAATCAAATCAGTGAATGAATCAATGATTATAAGTCTGTATATATTATCTAAAGCAGGCAGACTTATTTATGTTCATAGGTTCATAGGTGTGTACTAGGTTAATGGCCCTGGAGCCTTTACAAGTGTAGCCCCCCAAAACATTGCCCAGGCACGTGCCACCTGATGTTAGTTCACAGTGCCCATATCCAGTAGGGCAACTGGAATGATCCCTGGAGTGAACGTTCTGTTATCCATCCACTTGTCAAGATTTCTCTTGAAGAGGGCCAGTTAGGTGCTCTGCTTGACATGAATAGGAAGCTTATTCCAGAGTATGGGCAGTCTTTGAGAGATGAACTTGTCCCACCAGGATGTTCTGTTAATTGTGGGAGTGAGGTTGTGATCTCTGGAGTGTGTCACATGGGGGGCTGGGATTTCTTTACGTGTAGCATTTCAAGTAGGGCTGGGTCGGACATGGCTTTGTAAGTCAAGCAGAGATCACCTCTAAGTAGATGATAACAGACTGAGAACAGCTGAAGTTTATTGAGTCTGTCCATGTAGGACATGTGCTTAAGGCCTAGGATCCTTTTTGTGAGGTACTTTTGTGGCCTCTCCAGCTGTTGTAGGTATCTGGTCAGGTACATGCCAAATGGGGCATTATATTCAATGATTCATCTAATGAGGGATGAGTAGAGAGGTATGATGACCTCTTTCTTCCTGGATGTGAAAGCTTTGGTTATAAGATGTGCCACATAGAAATACTTTCTGACCACAGTGGCAATGTGGTGGTCAAAGGTGGCTGCTGATCTGGGTTCCCAGATCTCTTATAGGTTCATAGGTTCATAGGTTGGTACAAGGCTATTGGCCCTATGGCCTATACAAGCCTAGCCATAACAATTCCCTAACTATTTCTTCCCACACTATTTACTTCCCTGGACCTCTGTCTAGCAGGGCGACTGACGTGATCCCCAGGGTAAATTTCCTTTCTCCCATCGAATCATCAAGGTTCCTTTTGAAGAGGGCCAAAGAGGTGCTCTGCTTGACATGTATGGGCAGTCTATTCCAGAGTCTGGGGAGTCTCTGGATCAGGAACCTATCCCTCCTGCATGTTTTGTTTATTGTGATAACAAGGTTTATATTCCTGGAGTCTGTGGCTCTGAGGGATTGAGATTTCTTTAAGTGTAGCATGTCCAACAGCTCTGGGTTTGACATGGCCTTGTATGTTAAGCAGAGATCGCCTCTGAGTAGACGATATGCGACAGAGTATAGCTGGAAATTTTTAAGGTGGTCAGTGTATAGCATATATTTTAGGTCTATGATTCTTTTAGTGAGGCATTTCTGTGGCCTTTCCAGTTGTTGCAGATGTCTTGAGAGGTACTTACCAAACGGGGCATTATTTTCTATAATGGGTCTAATTTGGGATGAATACAGTAGGACAATGACCTCCTTTTTTTCAGGATGAAAAGCCCTTAGTGATGAGGTGTGCCACATAGAAGGATTACCTGACTGTTGTGGCGATGTGGTTATCGAAGGTGAGACCACAGTCCACCTCTGTCCCTAAGTCTCTTATCAAACTTTTGGTGTTTAGTGTACTGCCACGTATGTAGTAATTCATGGGTACATGTTTTTTCCCAAAGGGGATAAGTATACATTTCTTGGCATTGTGCTTGAGCCCATGGCTGTGGCACCAAACATCTGTTTCTGTAAGGCCCTTTTGTAGAGTATCCACCTCATTTAGGGATTCAATAATGGCTCCCAGTTTGCAGTCATCTGCGAACTTTGTTAGCCAGTGTCCCTTTGTGTTGGCCTGTACTTAATTTAAAATAATTTTTTTCTCTTAAAACTGCATTTTACCTGACTTTGGCCTAGCACTCAAGTGTGGGGTCATTTATTGCACTGTTGTGAATATTTTGCTACTTGTGTATCTCTGCTACCTTTAAACTAAAACAAAAAAAAAAAAAAACTCTTGCTTTTTTTCCCACTTTCTGAAATTTAAGAAAGTTCAGTTACAGATTTGCTGTTCTGA
Source organism: Protopterus annectens (assembly GCF_019279795.1). Taxonomy (NCBI): domain Eukaryota; kingdom Metazoa; phylum Chordata; order Ceratodontiformes; family Protopteridae; genus Protopterus; species Protopterus annectens. The sequence continues at coordinate 1,978,792,779 of NC_056725.1, read as the reverse complement.
ACTGTTTGTAAGTTTCTTTGAGGCCAGTGCTTGCTTGGACTAAAGGGAAGTCTCTGTGTTCACCAGTGGCAGTGGTTAACACTGAACAGCCTGCCTGTCCCTGTAGGAGTGGTTACTGCCTAGAAGCTGTAGTTTTATTGGCCATTTTGGGTCAATTCTAAACTCCTTGATCTCTATCTCTTAAAACCCTGCTGCCTCGTGGTTTTGGCATCTTTCCAGGCTTGTTAGTTGTTGCTGAAACACTTACCAAGGGGAGAAAATGCTGCTAGGAGAAAGGAGCCACTTTGAGATTTTAAGTATTTTCTTCTGCTTTTTGTTAAGAATTACTGCTTTGCCACCTACATTTCGGCGTTTTCTAGCTTGCTAACATTTATATCTGTATTAGAAACAGTATTTAGAACACATCTATAGCCTGTTTACTGCATTTCCTGTGTTGCACCTAATTTAAAATCGTTTTTTTCTCTTAAAACTGCATTTTATCTGACTTTGGCCTAGGACACAAGTGTGGGGTCATTTACTGCACTGTTGTGAATATTTTGCTACTTGTGTATCTCTGCTACCTATATATTAAAACAAAAAAGAAAAAAAAATCTTGCTTTTTTCCCACTTTCTGAAATTTAAGAAAGTTCAGTTACAGATTTGCTGTTCTGAATTGTTTGTAAGTTTCTTGGAGGCCAGTGCTTGCTTGGACTAAAGGGAAGTCTCTGTGTTCACCAGTGGCAGTGGTTAACATTGAACAGCCTGCCTGTCCCTGTAGGAGTGGCTACTGCCTAGAAGCTGTAGTTTTATTGGCCATTTTGGGTCAATTATAAACTCCTTGATCTCTATCTCTTAAAACCCTGCTGCCTCATGGTTTTGGCACCTTTCCAGGCTTGTTAGTTGTTGCTGAAGCACCTACCAAGGGGAGAAAACGCTGAGAGGAAAAATGAGCCACTTTTGAGATTTTAAGTATTTTCTTCAGCTTTTTGTTAAGAATTACTGCTTTGCCGCCTACTTTTTTGCATTTTCCAGCTTGCTAAAGTTTATATCTGTATAAAAACAGTATTTAGAACACATCTAGAGCCTGTTTACTGCATTTCCTGTGTTGCACTTAATTTAAAATAGTTTTTTTTTCTTAAAACTGCATTTTACCTGACTTTGGCCTAGGGGTCATTTATTGCACTGTTGTAAATATTTTGCTACTTGTGTATCTCTGCTACCTTTAAACTAAAACAAAAGAGAAAAAAAAATCTTGCTTTTTTCCCACTTTCTGAAATTTAAGAAAGTTTAGTTACAGATTTGCTGTTCTGAAGTGTTTGTAAGTTTCTTGGAGGCCAGTGCTTGCTTGGACTAAAGGGAAGTCTCCGTGTTCACCAGTGGCAGTGGTTAACACTGAACAGCCTGCCTGTCCCTGTAGGAGTGGTTACTGCCTAGAAGCTGTAGTTTTATTGGCCATTTTGGGTCAATTCTAAACTCCTTGATCTCTATCTCTTAAAACCCTGCTGCCTCGTGGTTTTGGCGTCTTTCCAGGCTTGTTAGCCCCCCAAACATCTCCAACGCCCAAGTGAGAACTGCTCTCTCCAAAGCAAAAAACACAGCATCCATGGGACCTGATGGTGTCCCCGGCTGTGTGCTCCACGAACTCAACGAGGAATTAAACCCACAGCTAGGACAGCTGTTTAATCATAGTCTTACCTCTGGATATGTACCCAGGGAGTGGCGCACTGCAACTGTGGTCCCACTTCACAAAGGCGGTGCCTCCACCGACCCTGGAAATTACCGTCCCATTAGCTTGACAAGCCTTATCTGCAAAGCCATGGAGAGGATCATAATGGACCTCATAAATAAAGACATAGGGAATTTGCAGACTTTGGATCCATCCCAGTTTGGCTTTGTCAAAGGCAGATCATGCCTTCTAAACTTGGTTGACTTTTTCAAACAGTCACCAAAGCCATTGATGAGGAAAGGCAGTCCATACAGCCTACCTCGATCTGGCTAAGGCCTTTGATACAATACCCCACTCGGGTATCATTGAAAACTCATCAGCTTAAATGTTAACCCATACATCACAAGATGGGTTGCAAACTGGCTGAGTGACAGAACCCACAGGGTCAGAGTTGCTGGCGCCATGTCAGACTCAAAGCCTGTCACAAGTGGTGTACCACAGGGCTCAGTCCTGGGCCCACTCTTGTTTGGCATCTACTTTTCGAAGTACAAGCAAACACAGGAGGGTTATGGCTGACAAAGTTTGATGACTGCAAACTGAGCGTATAGTAGAAACACATCTGACACAGATATCCTTCAGAAGGGTCTCACAGAAACGGATAACTGGTGCCAGAGCCATGGCCTAAGTTAAATGCCAAAATGCATAGTCATACCCTTGGGAAAAACAAGGTTACCCTAGCTACCAAATAGGTGGCAATCCACTGAGTACAGAAGAAGTTATCAGGGACCTGGGGACCCAGGTTGATAGTAGTCTGTCATTCGACACCCATGTAGCTAAAGTAGTTAGGAAGACCTTCTACATTGCCCACCTTATCATGAAGGGATTCTCATCTAGATCAAGGAGGTCATAGTCTCCCTATACTCATCACTCATCAGACCAATGATTGAATACAATGCCCCATTGAATGTATCTGACCCGACACTTGCAGCAGCTTGAGAGGCCACAAAGTTCCTCACCAAAAGGATAAAGGGTCTCAAACATCTGTCCTATGCTGCCGACTGAAAGAACTCCAGCTCTATTCAGTCGCCACCGCTTGCTCAGAGGTGACCTTTGCCTAACATACAAGGCCATGTCAAACCAGATTTGATGAATATGCTTCACCTCAAAAATCTAGATCCGTCAGAGCCACAAAGCGGGAGACTTAAACCTCGACACTATTAATAGGACATGCTGGAGGGATAGATTCATCACCCAAAGACTCCCTATGCTGTGGAATAAAATCCCGGTATATGTGAGGCAGAGCACCTCGCTGTCCTTGTTCAAGAGAAATCTTGACCAATGGATGGGAGATCGCAGATATACCCCAGGGATTACCTCAGTGTCACTGCTCAACAGAGGCACAGCAAAATAATGGGTATAGTTCCCCATACTAAAGGGGTGCTTGGCCACAAAACTATGGGCTAGGCTTGTAAAATGCCCTCGGGCAGATAGCCTAGTATGAACCTATGAACCTAAGTATGAACCTATGAACCTGAAGCACCTACCAAGGGGAGAAAACACTGAGAGGAGAAAGGAGCCACTTTGAGATTTTAAGTATTTTCTTCTGCTTTTTGTCAAGAATTACTGCTTTGCCGCCTACTTTTCGGCATTTTCCAGCTTGCTAAAGTTTATATCTGTATTAGAAACAGTATTTAGAACACATCTGTAGCCTGTTTACTGCATTTCCTGTGTTGCACCTAATTTAAAATCGTTTTATTCTCCTAAAACTGCATTTTACCCGACTTTGGCCTAGCACTCAAGTGTGGGGACATTTATTGCACTGTTGTGAATATTTTGCTACATGTGTATCTCTGCTACCATTATATTAAAACAAAAAAGAAAAAAAATCTTGCTTTTTTTCCACTTTCTGAAATTTAAGAATGTTCAGTTACAGATTTGCTGTTCTGAACTGTTTGTAAGTTTCTTGGAGGCCAGTGCTTGCTTGGACTAAAGGGAAGTCTCTGTGTTCACCAGTGGCAGTGGTTAACAGTGAACAGCCTGCCTGTCCCTGTAGGAGTGGCTACTGCCTAGAAGCTGTAGTTTTATTGGCCATTTTGGGTCAATTCTAACCTCCTTGATCTCTATCTCTTAAAACCCTGCTGCCTCGTGGTTTTGGCATCTTTACAGGCTTGTTAGTTGTTGTTGAAGCACCTACCAAGGGGAGAAAATGCTGAGAGGAGAAAGGAGCCACTTTTGAGATTTTAACTATTTTCTTCTGCTTTTTGTTAAGAATTACTGCTTTGCCGCCTACCTTTCGGCATTTTACAACTTGCTAAAGTTTATATCTGTATAAAAACAGTATTTAGAACACATCTAGAGCCTGTTTACTGCATTTCCTGTGTTGCACTTAATTTAAAATAGTTTTTTTTTCTCTTAAATCTGCATTTTACCTGACTTTGGCCTAACACTCAAGTGTGGGGTCATTTATTGCACTGTTGTGAATATTTTGATACTTGTGTATCTCTGCTACCTTTAAACTAAAACAAAAAAGAAAAAAATCTTGCTTTTTTCCCACTTTCTGAAATTTAAGAAAGTTCAGTTACAGATTTGCTGTTCTGAACTGTTTGTAAGTTTCTTGGAGGCCAGTGCTTGCTTGGACTAAAGGGAAGTCTCTGTGTTCACCAGTGGCAGTGGTTAACACTGAATAGCCTACCTGTCCCTGTAGGAGTGGTTACTGCCTAGAAGCTGTAGTTTTATTGGCCATTTTGGATCAATTCTAAACTCCTTGATCTCTATCTCTTAAAACCCTACTGCCTCATGGTTTTGGCATCATTCCAGGCTTGTTAGTTGTTGCTGAAGCACCTACCAAGGGGAGAAAACACTGAGACGAGAAAGGAGCCACTTTGAGATTTTAAGTATTTTCTTCTGCTTTTTGGTTAAGAATTACTGCTTTGCCGCCTACTTTTCGGCATTTTCCAGCTTGCTAAAGTTTATATCTGTATTAGAAACAGTATTTAGAACACATCTATAGCCTGTTTACTGCATTTCCTGTGTTGCACCTAATTTAAAATAGTTTTTTTCTCTTAAAACTGCATTTTACCTGACTTTGGCCTAGCACTCAAGTGTGGGGTCATTTATTGCACTGTTGTGAATATTTTGCTACTTGTGTATCTCTGCTACCTTTAAACTAAAACAAAAAAGAAAAAAAAAAAAATCTTGCTTTTTCCCACTTTCTGAAATTTAAGAAAGTTCAGTTACAGATTTGCTGTTCTGAACTGTTTGTAAGTTTCTTGGAGGCCAGTGCTTGCTTGGACTAAAGGGAAGTCTCTGTGTTCACCAGTGGCAGTGGTTAACAGTGAACAGCCTGCCTTTCCCTGTAGGAGTGGTTAATGCCTAGAAGCTGTAGTTATATTGGCCATTTTGGGTCATTTCTAAACTCCTTGATCTCTATCTCTTAAATCCCTGCTGCCTCGTGGTTTTGGCGTCTTTACAGGCTTGTTAGTTGTTGCTGAAGCACCTACCAAGGGGAGAAAACGCTGAGAGGAGAAAGGAGCCACTTTTGAGATTTTAAGTATTTTCTTCTGCTTTTTGTTAAGAATTACTGCTTTGCCGCCTACTTTTCAGAATTTTCCAACTTGCTAAACTTTATATCTGTATAAAAACAGTATTTAGAACACATCTAGAGCCTGTTTACTGCATTTCCTGTGTTGCACTTAATTTAAAATTGTTTTTTTCTCTTAAAACTGCATTTTACCTGACTTTGGCCTAGCACTCAAGTGTGGGGTCATTTATTGCACTGTTGTGAATATTTTGATACTTGTGTATCTCTGCTACCTTTAAACTAAAACAAAAAAGAAAAAAGAAATCTTGCTTTTTTCCCACTTTCTGAAATTTAAGAAAGTTCAGTTACAGATTTCCTGTTCTGAGCTGTTTGTAAGTTTCTTGGAGGCCAGTGCTTCCTTGGACTAAAGGGAAGTCTCTGTGTTCACCAGTGGCAGTGGTTAACACTGAACAGCCTGCCTGTCCCTGTAGGAGTGGTTACTGCCTAGAAGCTGTAGCTTTATTGGCCATTTTGGTTCAATTCTAAACTCCTTGATCTATATCTCTTAAAACCCTGCAACCCTCTTTTAGAGCAGTCTTGCGCATAGAGCAGCGTCAGGCAGCGCCGCTTAAACAAGCTTAAACTATTCCCGGCTCCACAAAGTCTACTCTTCACTTTTTCCCTTAGAACTGCTCTAAATCTCAAATTAAGCACTATATTCTCATTCTAAAGCCCTGCACTTGCTCGTATAAGTAATCTCCTAGGTAAACACAAACTAAAGCACTACATCCTCTTATACACCTTGAAAGTACTTGCTCCCTATTGGTTCTTTCTGATCAGTCAATAAGTAGTTCCCTATATTATTCAGGCATGTCCAAAGGTCAGTTTCGAGTTTGCTCTCCAGTCCAGCTGGTGAATCTGGGAATCTTGAGGCAATGTTACAACTGCCTTATGTATACAGACCACCCTCTCCTCCTCCCAACAAGCTTAAATATATGTGAGAGATGCAACTATATAGCCAAACTGGAGGCTAAGCTCTCTCAATCCAGTACTGGCACAGCCTGTCAGGAGGAGAAGGTAACCACACACACCACAAATCCAGTCTCACATAGACCTATTGCATCAGCAAACCAAACACATAAACACACAAAAACATACTCGGAGGCTCTAAATAAAAATATGCCTAAGCAGACATCCAAGCAACACCTACCATGAAACAATATCCACGTAGCACATAGCTCACAAAGTCAGTGTGCCACACAGTCACAGCCCTTAAGGCTAAACAACACAACTAATACACTTGTACTAGGTGACTCTATTGTCAGACACACTGACGTCCCACTCACCAGGGTGAACTAGGAGAAGGTCACTGTAAGCTGCCTGTCGGGTGCCAGGATCCGCCACATAACACAAGCACTCAGGTCACTCCAAAGCAAGTACAAGTATGACTTTGTCATTGTCCATGCTGGTGTGAATGACCTGAGACGTACCTCCCTGGACTACATGAAAAAAGACGTACAGGAGCTCTTTGATCATGTAGCCCAGGCCAGTATGACCCTGACCTTGAGTAGCATCTTACCCTCACCAAGAATGATGCCACAGTATAAAGACAAAATGACCAATTTTAACAATTGGCTAAAGTATTGGTGTCATTCAAATGGGATCCAGTGTCTGTCAGCCTGGGATGACATGCTCGAGAAGCCATGTTGCTTCACTAGGGACGACTTGCACCTGTCACCCCTGGGTTTTCGAATACTGGCTAAGGCTCTTGCCTCCCCCATAGTGCCTTTTTTAGGCAAGGATCAAAAGACAAACCCACCCCCATAGACAACACAAAGAAAAAAAAAAAACTAAGGGTAATGCTGCTCAACGCCAGAAGTCTAAACCTCAAGATGCACGCACTCAAGACTCTCCTCAATATGGAGAATATTGATATCTGTGCAGTAACAGAAACCTGTTTCAAGGCTCCCGAGAGCACCCCAGCACTACCAGGCTATACTTTATACCATGCTTTCTGGCCCCAAAACTAGGACCGGACCACAAAAGGAGGGGGAGTATCCATATTTATCAAAGATACCCACACCTCCAGGCTAGTGGCACTGCACAAAGCTTCGGAGACCATCCATGTGCAACTAACAGTGGGCAAAACTGCCTTTCGGTTTGTAGCCTGCTACAGACCACCCTCCCAAACACAGGAACCTCACTCAGCTTTCCTGAGAACACTGGAGAATATGAAGGTCTCTCCAAACACTATTATATTGGGTGCCTTCAACTACCCAAACATCGATTGGGAAAACGACTCAAGTCCAAACACCCTCGCCCAATGGTTCCTAGAATTTATAAACTCAAATGCTATGAACAACTGGTCACCCCTCCCACAAGAGGGGAAAACATACTGGATCTGGTCATCACCAACATGGGGTCTCTATGTTCCACAACAGAGGTATACCACTCATTGGTAAGATCAGACCATAAACAAATCTCACTGGACATCCATATTCCGTCCCCACCCCTAGCCAAGGAAACCACGATGAAGAACTTCTCAAAAGCAAACTTCACACTTCTCAAAACTGAGGTGGAATCCTTCAAAGCTCCTGGGCCAGTGGACAATATGGCCCAAAATGCAGAATCCTTTACAAAAGCATTCTATGGACACCTACAGGAATGCATGGAGCATGCTATCCCAAATAAAACCAAGACTCTCTCCAAAGGTAGGAGACCTGTCTGGTGGACCCTGACCATAAATAAGCTATACAACAGAAGGAGAAAGCTACTACATGACAGAGCAAAATCCCAAAAAGGGAAGGCATCACTGATCAGTACTAGCAAGAAACTACGATCCCTCATAAAATCTTCTAACGCCAGCTTTGAAAGAAAAATTGCACAAGACACTAAAGATAATCACAAGGCCATCTTTATGTCAGAAACCTGGGAGGCAACTCCCAGATATGCTCTGAGTTAGTGCAAAATGACAAAAAATTACTGAACCCACAGACATTGCCAACATCCTGTCAGAAAGGTTCAGTGCAAACATCTCCCCCCCCTTCCCCCCCAAAAGAGCAAATGTCTATCTCAACAGAGTGTAGCCTTCCTGAGATCACAGATGCACAGGTGAGAGCTGCACTCTCCAAAGCTAAAAACACATCATCAATGGGACCAGATGGTGTCCCGGGCTTCTTCTTACATGAGCTCCAAGAAGAACTAAACCCTCATATAAAGTCACTGTTCAATTTCAACCTTACTACAGGATATGTTCCCAAGGAATGGCGTACAGCAGCAGTGGTCCCACTCCACAAAGCTGATGCCACAACAGACCCCGTAAACTATTGCACTATAAGCCTGACTAGCCTGGTCTGCAAAGCTATGGACCGTATCATCATGGAAATCATAAACAAAGACATTGGGAACCTCCAGACAATAGATCCTACCCAATTAGGCTTCGTTAAGGGCAGATCTTGCTTCTTGAACCTGGTTGACTTCTTTGAAACTGCTACCAAAGCCAAAGATGAAGGTAAGGTAGTCCACACAGCCAACCTGGACCTCACAAAGGCCTTTGACACAATACCCCACTCGGGCATCATAAATAAGCTCACCAGCTTAAATATCAACCCCTATGTCACAAGATGGGTTGCAAACTGCCTCAGGGATAGAACCCACATGGTCAGAGTAGCAGGTGCCATGTCATACTCTAAACCAGTTACAAGTGGTGTCCCACAAGGCTTAGTCCTGGGACCTCTCTTGTTTGGTATATATATTTCTCCGAGGTACAGGCTAACACGGGTGGACTATGGCTGACCAAGTTCGCAGATGACTACAAACTGGGTGCTATAATCGACTCTCTGACTGACACAAGCATCCTCCAAAAGGGTCTCGCAGAGATGGATAACTGGTGCCAGAGCCATGGCCTAAAGCTAAATGCCAAAAAGTGCATAGTCATCCCCTTTGGAAAAAACAACGTGCCCACAAATTACCACATAGGTGGTAATCCATTAAGTATGGAAGAAGTAATTAGGGACTTGGGGACACAAGTAGATAACAATCTCTCCTTTGACAATCACGTTGCCAAAGTGGTTAGAAAGACCTTCTATATAGCCCACCTTATCATGAAAGGGTTCACATCTAGATCAAGAGAGGCCATTGTGCCCTTCTACTCATCACTTATCAGGCCCATAATTGAGTACAATGCCCCGTTTTGCATGTACCTTACCCGACACCTTCAGCAACTGGAAAGACCGCAAAAGTATCTCACCAAGAGGATCAAGGGGCTAAAACAGATGCCCTATGCAGTTCGGCTAAAGAAACTCCAGCTCTACTCAGTTGCATACCGCCTGCTCAGAGGCGACCTGTGTCTGATGTATAAAGACATGTCCAACCCAGAATTAATGGACACATTTCACTTCAGGAAATCTAAATCCCTTAGAGCTACACGCTCCAGGGACTTGAACCTCAGCACAGAAATAAATAGGACATGCTGGAGGGACAGATTCATATCCCAGAGGCTCCCCTCACTCTATAACAAAATCCCAATCCATGTCAGACAGAGCCCCTCACTGACCCTCTTCAAGAGAAATCTTGACGAATGGATGGGAGATCATAAGTTTACCCCTGGGATCTCTTCTGTGTCACTGCTTGACAGAGGTACAGTACACAAACCTTAAAAGGGCTACCTTCTGTGACCTACTATACAGAGGCACAGTCAACTAATCTAAAAGGGTGGCGAAAGCCAAACACACTCTGGCTAGGCTTATAAATGCCCTAGGGCAGATAGCCTAGTATCATCCTATGAACCTAAGCAAGAGCGGTTCCAGGACTGAACCCTGAGGTACTTCACTTGTCACTTGTCTGGAGCTGGATTTGGAGTCGGCTACTTTTACAGTGTGGGTTCTGTCAGTAAGCCAGTTGGCAACCCATTGAGTGATGTAGGGATTAATGCCGAGCTTAGTAAGTCTACCTATGATTCCAGAGTGGGGGATGGTGTCAAAGGCCTTGGCTAGGTCCAGATAGGCTGTGTGGACCTCCTTACCCTTGTGCACAGCTCTGGAGACTGATTCAAAGAAGTCAATCAGGTACAGGAGACAAGATCAGCCCTTCACGAACCCAAACCGGGTGGGGTCCAGTGTTTGAAGGTTGCCAATGTCTTTGTTTATAAGTTCAATGATAATACATTCCATGGCCTTGCATATCACACTTGTCAGACTGATGGGGCGGTAGTTCCCAGGATCCAAGATGGATCCCCCTTATGGAGTGCGATAACTGTAGCTGTGCACCACTCAGTGGGCACGAAGCCTGAGGTGAGGCTATGATTAAACATGACACTTAGGTGAGGTGCCAGTTCATTTTGTAGTTCATGTAATACACAGCCCGGGATGTCATCTGGTCCCATGGATGCTGTATTCTTAGCTTTGGAGAGTGCAATTTTTACCTGTGTGGCCATTATTACCAAAATTTGGCAATCTTCCTGTATTGAGATGGGCCGTTTAGGGGGTGAGAGGGGGGGTGAAGTTGGCACTGAGTTGATCTGCCAGGATATTAGCAATATCCTTGGGATCAGTATATTTAATGCCATTCTGTTGTAGCTCAGAGCAGATCTGAGCATTGCCATTTAGATTCTTGATATAGGTATAGAATGCCTTGTGGTTGTCCTTGGAATCTTTGGCAATTTTATTTTCATAGTCCAGGCCAACACAGTCATCCTGCTACAGTCATCCTGCTCCATAAAGGGGGAGCAGCTACAGACCCTGGGAACTATCCCCCCATTAGCCTGATGAGTCTGGTATGCAAAGCTATGGAGCTCATCATTATGGCTCCTTCAGTGTTCAGTGGGCTCCCATCAACATGGTAATTCATGGGAACTGAATTTTTTCCAGAGGGGATGATAACGCATTTTTTGGTGTTAAGTTTCATGCCATGGTTCCGACACCAGTCATTGGTCTCAGAGAGGCCCTTTTGTAGGATGTCTGCATCACTTGGTGAGTTGATAATGACTCCTAGCTTGCAGTCATCAGCAAACTTGGTCAGCCAGAGTCCTTCTGTGCTGGCCTGGACTTCTGAGAAGGTGATGCCAAACATGACAGAGCCCAGGACCAAGCCCTGTGGAACTCCACTTGTGACTGATCGACAGTCTTACTTGGAATCTGCAACTTTCACTCTGTGGGTTCTATCTGTGAGGCAATTTGCAACCCACCTAGTGATGTAAGGATGCCTAGTTTGGTGAGTTTGTCAATGAAACCTGAATGGGAAATTGTATCAAAGCCCTTGGTCAGGTTGAGGTAGGCTGAATGCACTGCCTTACCCTCATCCACAGCCTTGGTGACTGCCTTGAAGAAGTCAATCAGGTTCAGCAGGCAGGATCTCCCCTTGACAAAGCCAAACTGTGTGGGATCAAGAGTTTGGCGATTGCCTATATCTTTGTTAAGCAGGTCCAAGATGATGCGCTCCATAGCTTTGCATACCAGACTCATCAGGCTAATGGGGGTATAGTTCTAAGGGTCTGTAGTTGCTCCCCCTTTATGGAGCAGGATGACTGTAGCAGTGTACCATTCGTTAGGGACATAGCTTGAGGTAAGGCTGTGATTGAACAGGGCACACAGATGTTGTGCCAGTTCATTTTGTAGCTCATGTAGGATGCAGCCAGGGATGTTATCAGGTCCCATGGATGCTGTATACTTGGCTTTGGACAATGCTGCTTTTACCAGTGTCTTAACAAATACAATAGATCTCATTCTTCTGACAATCGTTTACTAACCAGTATGCTTGAATTAGTTTTAGAAAACAATTTTGTATATCTTAACAACAATTATTACATACAAAAGAAAGGTGTTGCTATGGGGGCAAGATGTGCCCCCATTTATGCAAATTTAGTTCTGGCAGAATGGGAATCTGAACATATTTTCACAAGTGATTTTTGGAAGAAGATTCTACTGTATTTGTGTTATCTTGATGATATTTTAATTTTTTTGGGGGGATCTAAGGAGGAGTTTAATGATTTCATTATATTTCTTGGTCAATCCACCAATTTTTTAAAATTTACTAGTCACATTTTTGATAATTATGTGGAATTTCTGGATATTAAACTTACAGTTACTAACAACACAATTGAATCAACCATATTTAGGAAGAAGACATATTCCAACTCGTATTTACACTTTGACAGCTGTCATCCTTTACATCAAAAAAAGAATTTGGTCAAAGGCCAAATGGTCAGACTGTCCAGACTTCTTAGTAATAATCAAGTGTTTAAACACGAGTTGGATTTTCTTATGAATATGTTCTTTGATAGAGGCTATCCTCACGATTTAATATAAAATCTTAGTAAAGAAGTGACATCCATGAGGTTGACTAAATACAAACCAATCATTAATTATGAAATTTTTGAAGGAACTACCTCACATATTTCTACCCCTAGGAACGATGCATTTATTATTCCTTTCAATAATCAAGCACACGAGATAGTGAATTATGTGCATGAATTTTGGACTAGTATTATAGATACAGATGTTGAACTTTCTGACATTTTAGGAAAGGTACCCAAAATTACATTCAGCAAAGGCAAAAATTTGAAAAATATTTTTGAGACCAACTATAACAGTGAACAATTGAGGCATTCTAGGATGAGTAAGTGTGGGTCATGCCATGTATGTCGATTTATTTTTGATGGTCCCTATATTTCAATATCTAATTATGGCAAAACCCTGAAATGCCCTGGTCATTGTAACTGCAACACCAGTATGGTCGTGTATGTTGCAACATGCACTGCATGTGATGCATTTTATATAGGAAAAACTATTAGAAAACTTAAAACACGTGTCACGGAACATCTAAGTGACATTAAAAGACATATATCTACTAATGCCTTATTTAATCACACCAGAACATGCAACAATTATAAGAGATTTTTGTTTTTTGTCATTGACAAGGTACCTTTCAACAAACATAAAGGTGGAGATGACAAAACGTTGTTAGAAGCAAAAGAATGTTTATGGCAACTCAGGCTTAATGCCTGTAAACAGCCAGGTTTGAATGAACAGATTGCTATTTCTAGCATATTAAAACTAAGATCACAGTTTATATAAATTTTGTTTTTATCAAAATATTTTTTGATGTTGAGTCAATGTTGATCTATGCTATTTATGACAATTACTAGTATTTATATATTTAGAAACTAACAATTTTATAGGAAACATATATATATATTTTTAATATTCATATTATTTTTTATATTAATATTTATTTATTGTTACAACTTATTTTATTACGTAAATGCATACTTACTAGCATTTACACAATTAATTATTATATTTATTGATATATATATACATAATTTTTACATATTTATTACAAACACAATTATCTACGTATTTTATTATGAGACATTTTTACATATTTTATTTAAGCATTCTATTTTATCAACACACCACCTTTTTATGTTTATTCATAATGTCAGACTATTTATTACTTTACATCTTTTATTCTATGGATCTTTTTACACTAAATCAATGAGACTGTTTTAAACATCAAAGTTACAAATATATTTTTTATACTGCATTACTACTTCAAGTTTATTCAAGTCTTACTCAGTAACATTTGATTGTTCATTGTACCTTTAACATGATGCTTTTTTGATTTTCTTACCATCAGCTAATTGATTGATTAATTGCTAATTGAATTATCAAAAGTTGTATATAAGGGATGACAAAATTATTCATTTTGTACTCTGATGATGCCCCATCCGAGCGGGTGAAAGCGCTTAGTATTTTGGATTGTGGAGCTATTTTATCCTTTTTCCGTTTGTGATCTGGTCTATGTTCAATAAAGGTTTTGAGAAGAATTCCAGGACTCAAGGTTTGCTGAATTTAGCTTATTAGTCTGTATTGCCTTGATTTGCTTTTACCAGTGTCACAGAAATGGTGGGTACCAGGCTTTCTTCTGGTATTGTGATAGGGCCTTTGGGGGGGTACAGTTGGCACTGAATCTGTCAGCCAGTATGTTGGCTATATCTGTTGGCTCTGTATAGGATGCGCCATTGTGCAATAAGTCAGAGCAAATCTGGGTATTGCCTTTGAGGTTTTTGATATAGCTATAGAAGGCTTGGTGGTTGTTTTTGGTGTCAGCCCCAATTCTACCCTCATAGCTGGCTTTAGAGGATTTGATAAGGGATCTCAGGTTTTTGTTGAGACTGATAAGGGAGGTTTTCCATTCTTGTGGCTTCATTTTTATTTTTTGCAAACAGTTTCTTCCTTCTGTTGTTGAGTTTGTTGATGGCTGGGGACCAATAGACTGGCTTCCTATTTTTGGACGGGAGCGTCCTAGTTCTATTTGGTATGGCAAGGTCCATGCATTTGTGTACATGCTCATACAGTCCATCGGTGTATGATTCAGCAGTCATGCAGCTATTTTCCATTAGCATGGGTGCTGAGAAGTTAGCCACCTTTGTTTTTAGGAGCCTAAAGTCAGCTTTAGAGAAGTTTTCAGGGTGGTCACCTTAGCGGGCGGAGTAGTTCAGATGGAGATTTCCATGGTGATCAGTTTGTGGTCATATTTAACCAGGGAGGAATTGACTATAGGTGTGGAGCAGTGGTCTCCCATGTTGGTGATAACCAAGTCAAGGATGTTGCTTCCACTAGTGGGGGTCAGAATGAGCTGGTCCAGAGCATTGGAACTGATAAATTCCAGAAAGCGTTGGGCCTGTACATTGGTACTTGAATAGTTTTCCCATTTGATGGAAGGGTAGTTGAAGTCATGCAGTATGAGAGTATTGGGTTGGACCTTGATAGATTCCAGGGTGCTTAGGAAGTTTTAGTGAGAGTCTATTGACATGTTTGGGTTTTTGTAGCAGGCTATGACTTTATCGCTATTTTACCCTGTGTTAGTTGTTTCTGAATTATTTCGGATACATTATGCTAGGCTACCAGTCTAGAGGTGTGCGTATTCTTTAAGAATATGGAGACACCACCTCCTTTCACGCTTCCGGACGTATTCTGGGGCCAAGAGTTATGGAATGAGTTGTAACCTGGGAGTGCAGGGGTGCTTTCTGCCTCTTTAAACCAGGTCTCCATTACAGCATAGATATCAACATTCTCCATTTTGAGGAGAGCTTCGAGTGAGTGCATCTTGAGATTTAGACTTCTAGCATTTAAAGGTAAAATAAAGTACTATATTATAGAGGAATATTTTCCACTTACTCATGAACTAAATGCAGTCATTATTTTTACCTCTACTTTATAACAGACTTAATTATGAATAGATGTGGTGCATTTTATCATATCACAGTGTTTGACAACTGAAGTCCAATGGCTCAAAATGTTTGAGATATTAAACTTAGACTAGAAAAAATGTTCTGCTGTGAAGAAAAGTTATTGGCAAAATATGCAGGGTGCCTGGTGGCTGTTATAGATTCACATTAAAAGAATATTTATTATACCGTGGCAACTAGATATATTACACCAGTTCAAGATTTTTTTCATAAGAGACATAAAACGTTAAGCTTTAACTGAAGCAGAAAACAGTTTTACTACTGCTAGTCTCACTTTGTTTAAAATCATTTTTAAGTGGATTCTGAATGCCTTCAAAAATTAAGCATATATGAAGGTTTTATTTTGACTTCTCAGTGAAAACTGTAGTAATAACAGTAATTTGACCAACTGTAACAGTATAAGTGAATATTTGGAATTTAGAAGCAGTTTCTAACTATGCTAATATCAGTAGTTGTCTCAAAATAGGTTGTAATCAAATGACATGGCTGGAGGGGGTTTGAAAAAGATATCCAGTGGGAACAAATCTCAGAAGAAGAACAAACAAACAAAAAGTCTTTCAGCTCTTAAGAAGCCACTGCTCTTGTTTTGAGTACAATGAAGGATGAAGGTTTCCTAAGGCACGACCTGTTTCAAACAACTCTTCTCAGTAGGAGAGTGGGATTATCTGATTTCTCGTCTCAGCACTTAAACTGAACCACTAACTAATGCATTTGCATTTAACTGGCAACCTTTTTTTCTGATTTCTTTCTTTTATAACATGTGATTCATCTTACTGTGTTCTGTAACAAATTATGCTACATTTTGTCAGGCCAGTTTTTTAAATATTTTTTTACAGTTTTCAATTATTTGTTAATTGCCTTTGCCAAAACTGAAAGAAACTTGGGTTCCTATATCTTACACTCTATGATGATAGCTTTATTTCTGTATTTTACAGAAATGTGGCTCAGTTCCACCCTACAAAATCTAGATTTACAGAATGGTTGAGCAACTAATCTTTATCTGTGTGGTCAACAGAATTTTAAATAAGTATATTTTATTGGGTGTGTGCTTGTCTGTGGCTGTAAATCTGTTGGTGCTGGCACCAGTGCCAGTACAATGGCATTACTGTGAAGTTTGTCTGAATAAAATCTTAGTAAGTAAGATGCAGGCCAATGTGCAATCTGCAGGCAGACTTCATGGAGCTGGTTCAGCAGCCAGGATGGCTATGTTTGGTTTAGAGGAACATCTATCTGAAGTGATATCCTTGATGGAGTAGGTGAAATTATCAGGAGTAACTACTGAATTAAAGGAAAAATGCTGCTGTTAACCACTGTAAAGAATCTCAGAACAAAGATATAAAACAAACAATATCAGGGACGACTACCTTTTCACATTGGTTAAGTGTGCTGTGACAGGAATGGATGGATACGTTTTAGAGACTGAATAACTGACAAGAGTTTTTCATAAAAAGACATTGCAATACAGCATCTCAAAAAACAAAAGAACAAGGTATGTTATAATAACATTAGTATCTATTTGCTGGAGAAATTGGAGAAAGTAGAGGTGTGTAAGTTGAGTTTACAATAACTGTAGATGTTCGCATGATCACTGTTGCAGTAACCTTAGTTATATGGGTTATATCCTGTCATGTCCGTATATAATGACCAGCCAGCTTCTAAAGCTTTAGGGCATCGTTATTCATCTATCCACTACCTTTTTTTTTACCTGACTGTAAACAAAACAGCAACAAAGCTGCTGTATGCAGACGATGTGGCAGTACAGGCAGACTCTGATCTAGAACTTCAGCAAAGGATAGGAGAATGGAATGCAAATCTGAAGGCCCATGGGATGAAACTAAGCACAGATAAGAGAGTGGTAATGGCAGCAGATTGGGAAAATCAGGAGAAGCTGAGAATAGAGATAGATGGGAAGATAGTGGAACAGGTAAACAGCTTCAAGTATCTGCGAGGGGTGGTTGAGGAGAAGGGTAGTCTGAATGAAGAGGTCAAAGCTAGAATCAGAGGGGTTGCAGCCAACTGGCATAGAGTATCAGGTCTAGTATATGACAGAAGAATGCCAAAGAAGCTGAAAAGTAAGGTGTACAAGACAGTGGTGCGACCAGTACTACTGTATGGTACAGAAACCTGGGCAGTAAAGGCAGAACAGTTGAAGAAGCTAGAGGTGATGGAAATGAAGTGCCTGAGAAAGGTGGTAGGATGCACACTGCGGGACAGGCGAAGAAATGAGGACATAAGAGCAGAAGCCAAAGTAGCTCCAATTGCAGAAAAGATCAAAGAAAACAGATTATGATGGTATGGGCACATGTGTAGAAAAGCAGAAGACAATCTGGTGAGGGAGATTTGGGATAGACAGGAAGAAGGTAAGAGGAAGCGAGGGCATCCAGCAAAGAGGTGGATGGAGTGTGTGAAAGAAGATCTGTGACAGTCAGGCATGAGTGTTGAAGAAGGCAGGAGAGTGGCACTGAATAGAGAGAGTTGGCGACAGTTAATACGATACCCCGACCCCATGTAAATGGGAAAAAGGGGATGATGATGATGTAAAGCAGCTTGAGCAGAGCTTTCCTGCCAACAGAGAGGGGGAGGCTGAGCCCTGAAAGAACAATGCTAGAAACAAAAAAAAAAAGAAAAGAAAAAAGAAAAGAAAAGTCTATACCCTGGCACAAAAACACACCAAAAAGCAAGGGAGATGGAGGGAGGGTGTGGCTACTGCAGCAGGGATCATGCGAACATCTACTGGTCTTGCATGAGTAGATCCATATTGTGAGGAAGCTTGGGATAATTACCTACGCCATTTCCAGAAGAATAGAGGTATAAAGGATTAGTGCAGATAAAATCACTTTAGTTAGCAGATCTAGGAGACTCTCTCATTGATACCCACCCTGTGGGAGGAATAAAAACACCTAGTTGAAGTTTCCAATAGTTTATCCAGTTAAGTAGGTAGATGGATGAGTGTTCTTGTTCTAATGGGAGAAATGCTGTTGCCTGGGCCAGAAAGAGTCACCAGAATGATCTTGGGGGATTCTTTCTGAATCTTAAGTACTCTGGATATTAGTGGAAAGGGAGAAAAGGCATACAGGAACATTACTGTCCAAAGAAAAAAAAAGGCATCTGTCTTCCAGGCCTTCTTGCATGGAGTCCTGGAACAGAACTTTGCCAGTTGATGGTTCATAGAGAAGGTAAAGAGGTCTACTTCAGGAATTCCTCACAGATGGATCAAATCTTGGAAGATCCCCCCTATCTAGTTTCCATTTGTGGGGGTCTGCCCTGGTCCTATGCAGATTATCTACCATGCTCTGATGGAATATAGGGTGCCTGTAGAGTGAGATTGTGCTGTGAAACTATATGCCAAGCTAACAAGACTAGTCTGCAAGGGGAGGAGGGGATATGACCTGGTTCTCTCTTCCTTGTTGATGTACTACATGACTGTGGTATTGTCTGTAACCACTTGAAGAGGTTCTGGGGACTGAAGATTTTTCTTTGCAAGAAGAAACTGCAGATAAAACATTCCTCATACTTTCACAATTTGTCAGAACAAATAACATATGAGTCTGAAAATTCAGAATTCTGAAAATGAAAGTTGCAGAAGTATACACTTTTTTTCTCATACCTATCAATAATTTTCCCATTACTATTAGAAAGAAAAGGATTGCAATTAACTAAGTGCTTAGTAGCAGTGGAATCAACTGAGGTTATAGCTGCTGGGTAAGGTCTTGAAATAGTATATACAAATTTAAAAGACAGAGGAGCTTTATACATCCTGTCTACCTTTTTAGGGACAGCTGGCTGACTATCAGGAAAATTGCAGGCAGTAAGACAAACATCCATTAAAACAGAAAGGACAGGAGGGATGGGTCTAGGTTCTGGAAAATCCTTATACAACAATTCATAGTATTTTCTGAGGGCTGTTCTCCCACTGGAAAAAAAAACATTTGAACATTACAGCAATAGTCTCACAGAAAAAGAAACACCCACAAGGAAATTAGAAACTGAACTGTCATCTGTGTCTGAATCAGAAATCTGAGGACAAAACCTTAAACATGTTACTGCATCTTCCTGTTCAGTTTCAGAATTTTGAATCTCTTCAGAAAAATAGGAATCTCTCTTTATTATATCAGAAAGTACTGTACAAAAAGGATCAATACCGTGACTTATACCATAAGCCAGTCCCACTAAACCACTCTTATTCAAAGACATTTGAGGAGGGATAGACACATGCTTGGTTTTCTGCTTCTTTTTGACAGGAAAAATTGGGTCAGCCATGTTACTAATGGCAAGAGCTGCTTCCCCAGGGATGGGCTCAGCATTCTGACAGAACAGGAAATATTCCCTTTTCCCAGTCCCAGGACCAACAAGTACTGCTATCTGCTGCTTACTGAGGGAACTCCAACAGCCACAGAGGACATGGCTAACTCATGCTCCTTAGTGGCTGTAGGTACACCAGAGGGATTCAAGGAAAAAGATGAGTGGTCTGGGGTGTAACAAATGGTCACAGCAGAGTCACCTACCTGCATCTGAGGCAAGTTGCTAATCTGCAGTGGTGGCAAAGGCTGTTTGCTTATTTTTTTTCCTTTTGTGGCTGTAAGAAGGACTGACCATGGGACCAGTAGTCTGTTTCATGGTCAAGCCAAAAATGGTGCTTCTTTCCCAGGGAAGACAAGCAGCAAATGCTGATAAAGCTACCAGTCTACAAATATTACTTTTTAAACAGAAACATCACTAAAACCCTATGGCAACCCCAAAATGGAAAAAATAAATACAATTTCTCCAAAGAAAATATGTTTTTAATTAGTTTATATTACTTTCAAACTGACAGAAAGAAGCGAGTGCTCTGTTTAAAAGAATGTTACAGTCTTAAGACAATCCATTAAATAACAGCAGGCCTAGCTTTAAAATAATGTACTTCAAGAGGAAATTTAAGAAAATTGTAGTTTTTTTTACTTAAAAGGAACTCATTATCTGCCCAGTAAAGAAAAGCAAAAACTGACAGTCAATCCTCAAATTTATTTATTTATTTATTTTACAGTTGTTTATTTTATTTTATTTTACATTTGTTTACCTGGGAAATCCGACTGGGCAGGAGTTTCCTGGTTTCAGTGGAGGCCTGGGGAGAAAAGCTCCATACAATAAGCCAAAACACGACACACATTCTATTACAAAATGTAAAAACAAGACACAGAATGTTCCATACATACTGGATAATTCATGGCACCCATTATAATACAAATTACAAACTAAAAATACAAAATGCAAAATAACAGTCTAGAAAGAAACTTGATAGTTTTGTTGAGGCTTCCAATTTACAAAGATTGTTAGTTAAGACAGCATTATTAGGTTGAAAGACTTGATGCAAAAGTCTATAACATTGGTAGAGTTTGTATAGCAAAAAGAAAAAGAAAATTATATGGGTATTGAAGTTTTGGAGGCTCTTATAAGAGAATATATGGAGGATAGTATGCCTATAGTTGTCTTATAGTAGTTATTCTGGGTCAGATAATTTTGACAAGAGTGGTCTTATAGGCTTCAAAAATGTACTCTTCAGGAGCAATAAAGCACTGAAGGGCTTTGTGTCAAAATTGGCTTTTAGTCAGCTCAACTTGACCTTCTTGACAGTTTGGGTGTGTAGAATGTTCCCTAAAGCTTTGGATGCTTGTTGTCATTATATCCTTGGCAGGATATAACTCATATAGCTAAGGCTACTGCAGTAGTGATCAATATGAAGAACATCAACACTGTCATTGCTATTTTGAATTAAAAGTCATTTTAAACTGATGAATATTCCTAAATGTTTTCCTAGTAAGTCTAAAAGGGCATATCAAATAGTCACACATTTGCCTAAAATTGTAGATGCTATGCTGAGGGCCATTGTGTATAACCCACTGAATTATAAACACATGCAAATCATTCTGAGCTGCTTCGTTACAGCAATAAATGTAGTAGACAGAACACATTCACACACACGCACCCACACATTTATATATATATATATATATATATATATATATATATATAATATATTTATATATATATATATATATATATATATATATATATATATATATATATATATATATATATATATATATATATATACACACACACAGACACACACACAGACACACACACACTTGTTTTTACACTGATTTCCTTGTTGGGTTACTAGAGAAGCGGAGGAAGTGTCTTCCCTTTTTACAACTACTAAAAAGCAGACATCTGTTATCTTTGGTTTTCCTTGCCAAATTGAAAGGTGACCATAAATGGTACTGTACACGTTGTAACAGACACGGTGGAGGTGATAAGTAGGTTGCAATGTGTCACTATACTATTTCAGGAAAAGGTGACATGGCAGGTGATTGGCCTACTGCAGAATGATCAGTTGTGAAAGAGGAGCAGACTCTCAAATCAAATGCAGAAAAGCTTTCATGGACATGTTCAACACCGAGACAGATGTTCCAGTATGTGGATTATTATACAAAGCCCAGTTAATCAAATCCAAACAATACAATCTGTGTAAAAAACTCAATCAAATAGAAGGGAAACTTGTTTTACTACAAGAAACTAACTTGAGGGCTATGGGCAGTACAAGAAACTAACTTGAGGGCTAAGGGCAGAATGTAAATACATACCAAAGGGGGCATTGTATTCAATGATGGTTCTGATAAGGAAATAGTACAGTGTAGGATAATTTCTTTGGATCTTGAAGATTTTTTGCTTGGAAATCAACTGGGCCATATAGAAGAATATCCTGATTATGGTGAAAACAAGATGATCGAATGACTGAGAACTATCCGCATAGTACCTAAGTCTCTTATGACTATATTTGTCTGAAGATGAGTACCATTTATAGTATCTGAGGTGGAAGCAACTTTACTGCCAAATACTAATAAGGTGCACTTTTTTTCAGTTAGTTTGAGACTATTTTTGTCAAAACCCTTGGCCAGGTCTAGATAAAGCAGTGTTCACATAATGACAACTGTCCAGAGCCACTATAACCTTTTCACGAATGTTTACTAGGTTCAGGAGACAGGAACTGCACTTCACAAAACCAAACTGATTTTAAAGATTGCCTATCTCTGCATAAATGAGTTCTGCTATGATATGTTCCATGACTTTGCATATAAGGCTGATGAGGTCGATGGCTTTGTAATTACCCAGGCTTTCAGAAGAAGCACCCTTGTGTAGGGGTGTTACAGTGGCTGTTCTCCAAGCATCAGTAACAAATCCCATAGACAGCTTCACAAAGAAAGTTCATGAACCTCAGCAATTATCTTAAACTTCATCTTTCTGTACTTACATAAATACATTTATGTATTTGTACAAGGCAAATGTAATACTTGTTCACATCCATTCTGAATACTTTGTATTGCTTAAAGAAGTACTCAGTTATGGTGTGGTGTACGTTTGCTACAGTTCACTATATTATATGTTGTGTTTTATTTACATCACATTTCTCATCTAGATAAAAATTACTTTCACAGTTGCTAGTCTGAAAAAGTAATTTTAAGCTAGTTTTTGGGAATGGAGAACTTTTGTAAGGTTTTATGGAATATTTTAAATTGATTTGCTAGTCCATAGTTCCAGACTGTTTTAAGGAAGTTCAGTGAAAGAAGTGCAGTTCCAAGAATAACATTTAAAGGGTTTCTAGAGCTTGATACAAGCAATGAGAACAGCATTAGTGTCATAAAACACAGTAAAAGGAGGGGTTTCAATTTTACAAATAGATAAAAAAATGAATTGATGTTCCTGTATAGTCTTACTTCAGAGAGATAAGAAAGGAGAACCGTGTCTGTTAGCATACCATATTAATTTGATAGACAAAGCAGGAGAAAACATATATAACTGTAGCCCTTTTCTTATTTCAGCTTTTTGAACAATGAAAAACAGAATATTTGACTGAGTCAGATGCTATCATCATTTATATATGTCATTCTTTGATTATAAATTTACTTTGTGCTAAGACAGTAGTAGGGACATGTATGCAAAGAATGCCTGCAGTTTTTTTTTTTGAGTTATAAACATCTTTCTGTTTAAATGATATCTCAGTTGTTGCTAGTTTATCTAATTTCATTAGCAGAGTAGATACATGAATATGAGCTGTAGATTAGTCCATATACTGACTTTGTTATGGAAAAAGGCATTAGTGGCCCTTGTTAGCTTTGAAGATGGACCCAGATATCATTACAGAGGTAAACTCAACAAACTTAACATTAAGGATTCAGCCAGTATTATACTGAAAAGTTAAATGCCCAAATCACTGCTCTTCTCAAAGGGTAAACTAAAAAACTATAACTAGAGTAAAATATGATTTGCTTTAAATGAGAAAAACTGTTTATTTTATAGCATTGTTGTGATACCATTGTAATTACAACTTATGTAATAATAAAAAAAGCAAAAAAAAAAGTCAACCAATGTTAACCCACAGAAATGTTTAAAAAGTGCAGTTCTTTTGCTCATGGTTAACTAATATCTTCAGAAAAATGCATCTGCCCAAAAGTTCCATTGAAATAATGTAAAATCAGTCACATGATCCAATCAGGTGATAAGCACCATTAGCATTTTCCTTCACTCCATTTTATAGTATTTTTGTTTCATAATACAAGAAGAAAAAAAAAAGAATTTAGAGGCAAAAAGGGAATGCATTCTTTATAAAAATCAATTCAACATATTGTTTAGTAAAATCAGAGAGAAGAAAATAAAACAAAGTCTGATGCTATTATACAAGCAAAGTCTCCCTGCTGCTGAGAAACAACTGCAGTAGTTAACTATGACAAAGTTGATCAGTTACCAAAAGAAGGTGCAGATGGTGCAGGCATGGTGAGAGATGATGAACTCAATAAGGCCTGTATTACTCAAGAGGAAAGAGCTGTATATTATAACTTGAAAGGAAAGGGTGGACAGCTTAAATGATGAAAGAGAATAATTGTAGTCTGGAGAGCAAGCACACTGAAGGTATTGCATTTTTTTACAATATGCAAATGTAATGGAAAAAAAAGATTATTCCTATTGCTTGGCAAGAATAAACAGTGATGGAAAATCACTTTTTTGCTACCCAGGGTAGAATTCTAAAAGCTGCTTATCTACTTTCAAATAGATAACAGTGGCAAAAATGTAAAAGGATTGGTAATTATTGCAAATAACTTTTGATGTTCTTACATTGCAATACTTGAGTTAAAAGGTAAGCTTAGTAATTTGCAATGAATGAAGAGCATTGGAGGTTGATGCATTTTTGAGTGCTTTTGCAGGGAGGCACAACCCTCCTGCACCCCAAATGTACGAGGAGGCTTCATCCCCACATCCCTTGCTAAGTATATATATATATATACTGAGATTGCACAATCCCTGTTTGTGATGACCAAAGTGTGCCAACCAAATAGATGTTGATATTTAGTCTGTTTAGTTAAGGATGTCTATTATGGTTGCTCGCAATCCATTACTCAAGGAGAGTGATATAAGTGTCTATAGAATCTCTCACAGAAATTATGTGATTATCAGCTGCAGACATTCAACAGATGAAGTTGGTGACATTATATTTATATTATATTTATACAATGATGGGTCAATGTTATTAAATGATCATGCTTATCGGACAGCCCAAATAGCATGCACCTTGGAAATTGAGTATATACCAAAAGAAAAAAGGCTGGCCGCTAAAGTTCCATTTAGCGGACAGACTTTCCTATTGTAATATGCTGCGGAGGGAAAGTACAAAACAAAAGATAAATCAGATATGTTCTCAAAAATTTAGACACGGGAATGTAACTGATTTCCATTCTTTTTTTCTACTGTCCCTGCATGAAACTCGGCAGACTGTTGTACCAGATCTTTGCAGCATATCCATATTTTGCCTCATAAAACAACAACAATGATTCTCTCTTTCCCTTGTTGCTAATCTCCAAACAAAAAACAAAAAAACAAAAACAAAACAAAAAAAAAAACAAACAGTAATGGAGATTCTCTTTTCTTCATTGTTTGTCTTCAACAGCATATGTGTGCACAGTACATCAGAAATCATGGAAGAATGAGAAAACTACAGCACCATTATACAAAGACATTATTTAAGAAACGTAAGCAAGTTCTTTCTTAAATAATGTCATTATATAATAGCAATAACCCACTTTTGAGTGTGGGTATAACAGGATTTATTCACAGTTGGCTTTGTTTCATCACTCAGTCTTCACCCTCATGATCAAACCATGTCAGCTGTGGGTAAATCCTGATATTAAACCATACACTTTTGGGTTATGGCTTAATATATTGACATCAATATATATATGTATATATATATATATATATATATATATATATATATATATATATATATATATATATATGTGTGTGTGTGTATATATTTATATATATAGGTCTACTACGTTTGACCGACAGTCCAAAACAGTGACACCCACAACACTGACACCACAAGAATGAAACCGCAAAAACACAAAAGCTCACATGCCCGACAGTTAACAAAACAAAATGCACACCAACAACCTAAAAACCTACACTATACCTTACACACAACTATCTATGCACTAACCTTAACCCAAACCCTAACCCTAAGGTCCGTCACTATCGCACACTTACCTTACCCACACTCTAATCCTAACTCACTTAATCCTCCCCAACCCTCAAGTCCCTCACTATCGCATACTTACCTCACCCGCACTATAACCAGAAGTCCCTCACTATCACACACTTACCTTGCACACACCCTAACCCTAAATCCCTCACTATCGCACACTCACCTTACATGCACCCTAACCCTAAATCCCTCACTATTGCACACTTACCTAGTCACGCTCACACGATCCCCGTGTTGGTGTTTTCGCTGTCGGCATTCTGAGTTGTCGGTAATCTGCTCCATCGGTCTTCTGGCATCGGTGATGTCAGTGTCGATCTTCTGAGCTTTCGTTCTAATGTAGGGAACCCATATATATATATATATATATATATATATATATATATATATATATACATATATAGATTCAGATATATGTATGTGTGTGTGTCTATATATATCTATATCCATATATCCATATAGCTATATCTATCTATCTACACATCTCTCTCCCTCTCTCTCTATATATATATATATATATATATATATATATCTATATATATATATATATATATATATATATATATATATATATATATATATATATATATATATATATATATATATATATATATATATATATATA
Organism: Protopterus annectens; assembly: GCF_019279795.1. NCBI lineage: Eukaryota > Metazoa > Chordata > Ceratodontiformes > Protopteridae > Protopterus > Protopterus annectens. Next base: position 1,978,766,164 of record NC_056725.1, on the reverse strand, counting down.
TATATATATGGGTCTACTTCATATGATAGAAAGTTCATTTGATAGAAATTAATTTGACCAAAATCATAACACCAACAGTTTAAAACACTGAAAACCCATTTGACTGAAACTCATAACACTGAAACATTACAGTAAAAGGTATATGCCTTTTTCCCCACTGTAAAGTTAGTATATATAGTTAGAGGGGCTGTTTGGGGCAGTGGTTTATGGAAATATTGTTTTCTGAATAGAATTATTCATTGCAGTTATAAGTATCCATGTGCATGGTTTAAAATGTATGAAGTATGTGGGGAGCTATGCTGTGATTTCTATTCTCTATTTGAATTTGGAAGATGCCACTTGATTGGAAACAGTGGTATCAACCACTCAAAATGCACCTGATTAGCCTGACATGTGTGGGAGTTTCATCGATTGAGACAGCATTTCACTCCTTAACACTTCAAATGCAAAAATTAAGTTATACAACATGGCATTCCTGAACTTTGAAAGCCAGTTATAAACAATAGATGGTTCCTTGTGGTTCCAATATTTATACAGAGCCTGGCACTGGAACTGATAATGAAACTTTTATTAGTAAATAGCATGCTATTCAAAATATGGCATCACTGATGCTTGTTGAATCGTTAGTTGAATGCTATTGAGTTGCGGGCTTCTGTACTGGACAATGTTTCTGTTTCTGCTACTGAAGTCCTTCCATTCTCCAATGATGATAAATATGTGGAACTTTTAGGTAAGTTTAAGGTGGACATTGATTCTCTTGACAAGGAGCTGTAGGTAGGGAAACTGAAAAGAAACTTAAAAGGGACATGGGCGATTATAATAATGTTATAGTCTTTGTGTGGAAAAACAGCAAAAAGCTCTGTTTATTTTGCTAGAATATATGGGAATGTAAATTTTTAAAGCTAAGGGCCACCATAAACATACAATAATTAATTTTGGGGGTTCTACATATAAAGATTATGAAATGGTTACTGATTTGTCATTCAATACAGATGCTGAGGCTTTTGAAGCTTCCCCCAAAAAGAAAAATGTCCAATGTAAAGGTTATTCAATAAAAAATGTGAGATGGAAAAAAGCATAGAAATAAGAGACAAAATGATGCTACTATTGAAGGAGTTGATGAAGTGACAGACAATGGCTACAGTTTGGCTATTCTTTTAACCAATATTATTTTTCCTCTGACTGTTTATCATTATTGAACAAGGGTTTAAGAATCCTTCCTTTTTTCACCAAACCATTAGATGTAATTTGATTTAAAATATTTTTGCATGATGCTAAATGTGAAATATTGGTAATGGTTGCTGATTTTTCAAATTTAAAAAATCTGTCTTTAACCTGCTATGCCATCCAATTCCTCTGTTTCTATATTTGAATACATGGTTATGAAAGAGTTAATGCTTAATGAAGCATCATTCTGCAAAAACTATTTCCATAGTTTATCTTTTGGTGAAAAGAAAGCTTTATTAGAATTAAGTCAATTTGGAAATATTGTTATCACTAATGTTGTTAATGGTGGGATCATACTAATATGGGGAAGACAAGTATTTGAGTGAGGCCAATAGGGAATTAAAGGACAGAAATATTTATTTACTCATGTTAAAGGACCCCACAAATGAACTTAAGATGTAGTTGAAAATATTTTCACTTAGGTTATGGAAACAGGAAATATCAATAACAAACAGAGATTACAGTTAAAGGTGGAAGATACCCACCAACAAATTTTGCACTTTTTGACCAAAATACATACAAATATTTTTCCTCCTCTTGGTAGATTTATAATTTCTGTTCACGGTTCACTTGTGGTACCGACTTCAGGTGCTCTTGAAAATTGCTTAAAACCTCTTAAATTTTATTTCTGCAAGGTTAAAGGATACAACACAGTTTTTGAATGTTTTGAAGTATAAAGTTTTGGTAAAGTTATCTGATATGGTTACTTTGGATGTTAGCTCACTATACAGTAGTATTCCCTATCAAGGAGATATTGAGGCAGTAAAATGATTATTGAATAAGGCAGGCATGTATAGTGGCAAGTTTAATGATTTTGTGACAACTTTATTATATCAAGTTCTAACAAAATGTTTTTATTTTCCAGATTCATGCTATCTCCAGATTAGTGGTAAAGCTATGAGGACAAATGTTGCATGTATTTGTGCTGACATTTTTATGTGTTCCTTTGAAGAAAAATATATTTTGAACCCTAAAGAAAACTAATTTTGAATACTAATTCATTCTTGGTATCACTATCTGAATGCTTTTTGGATGATGTGGGATATGAATTTACAGATATTACATGAATATGTAAGATATCTGAATGGTGATGTATTTGGTATCAGGTTTACTGTTCGTTTTGATTTGTTTGTCATGAATTTCTTGGATGTGACAGTACTAAATTGATTGATAAATCATTAAAAGCTTATTTGTTTAGGAAGCAATTTCATAGAAATGTGCTGCTACAAGTCAACATCTGCTATTCTAAACGTGATTAAGAATATTCCAAAATCACAATTTTTACATCTGAAAAGAATATGTAGTGATAAGACTACATATAATTGTGAGGCAGAGCAGCTTATGTCCAGATTTGTACAGACCAGATACAGTACATTTGAAATACTGTGCAATTTGTTCAGAAGAAGGTCGGCTGCCATTCTGGATGTGAAATGTTAGAGTATAGAGTGAAGAAATTTAATCAATTAGTGGATAGCCTGAATCCTCACCACTGACACTGGAGAGGGGCGTTCGCTTGGAACAAAATTAGATACACACAGTATTTCCAGATGCAGCTCTCTGCATCAAGCACAATTTCCCTTAACCACACACAGGGAACTCATTCAGTCCAGGCTCTGAGTTTCTCTATCTGTCTCCCTCCAGGTCTCTGATAAGACTCCCCACTGGCACAGCTTTAGAGATGAGTACTCAGTCGAATGTCTAACCCATGTCCTCCAGCACCCTCTCTGTGAAACCCATGCTTCATCCTTGCTCCAAGAAGCTGACACACACTCTTGTTGATTTGATTTGCATACACACACACACACACACACACACACACACACACACACACACACACACACACACCTGAGAAAGGCTGGCCCATACTTACTAGCTATGCCTCCTTTTACCCAGGCTATAATGTAGTTACACTGCCACCAGGCATTCCAAACCCAGCTATGGTAAAATAGTACCTTATATTTAGCATGCTCACAGTTGGCTTCTGAGGCAGTAGTGACTTAAAGTAAGAATTAGAGAAAACTGAGGCTAATAAGTTATTAATTAGTATTAGTATGATATTTCTCTCTCTATTATAATAGGTAATAGAACAATTTATATACCATTTGAAAAAAATATTTGATTTTCACTTTTTTCAGTAAATGTGATTATACGTATGATGATACAATACTTCATATCATCCCTTACATCTGCAGATTCCACTCCATCTAAAGTTCCTAATGATATTCTGATGTAACTTAGTGAGTGTGAAGAAAGTGACATATGGTAAATGTCTTACAATATGTACGATTTTATGTAAAATGAATATTTTAACTACCTGCAATTTATTAAGGAATATGAGCATTTATTTCGTGAAATTGATACATTTTTCTTGTGTATTTCTCTGAAAAAGGATTTAATATTTATTTCTATCAATTTATTAGTATCGAACGTCATACTAATCTTTAAGCGGAGTCATTGTGTAATTACTACGAGAAGACTGTTCTGTGAATTCAGATGTTGTATGGCTAATTTGCTAAGTAGAAAAAAATTCTGCTTTTTTAATTGACTTTTATACCAGATATAAGTGCTACCTTTTCTAAGGCAGACATTACTGGATTGATGTGCATTAAAGGTTTATTAAACAAAATAAACAAAATAATATAGTCATCTGTATACCAAGATGTAAGGAATGTTTCTAACCCCTTCAGGTGGATACCACCTTGATGATGTTTGTAATGAAACTGCTGATCAAATGTAAATGCACTAATACAACAACGGGGATAAGGGTCAGAGATGTCTTGTTTGACATGTAGCATTTATCTTAAATAAAAGTATATGACTAGAACAAATCTGCAATGAATGATTAGTGTAGCACATCTGAAACTACAGGGTACATTTTAATGCATATGCTATACTGAGAACAAATGAAAAGATAAAATCCCAATATAAAATCTGTAATAAAGTCAGTGATTAAGAATGCTGCGAAAAGTAGAAAGACATTTTCAGTATGGACCCAGCAGGACCTAAAACTGTAAGATAAAAAGAGAGTTATTTGAGAAAAACATGGACATATCCAACTGGCTAATTTAAACATTAACAACCTATAAATCTATTACCAGTCAAAAGCAATGCATCAGAACTAGTTAACATAGCAATAAGTGCTACTTTCTGTTAATTATAAGAAGTACTACTTTGTAATAAAAATGCAGCAAAGCCTTTGGTAAAGAAATGATTTAATAAGTGCTGTTATTAAATCCTGTGCTGTTGTCCCATGTCCACTATGCTTTTTAACTTATGTCTCCTAATCATGGATTTTACAGAATAGGTAACCTTAATAAGATAGCTATAGTACTGCACCATTAATATCAGCATGACACCTACAAATTCTTCACCTAAAGGTAACATATTCTTGTAATCAAGAAACAGGCAGAGAAAGGTTTAGAAGCCATCTATGAATTCAGATCATATTTACTTGGAAATCTAAAGATGAGGGGATTTTGTTATTACAACATTCATTCCTTTATTTTGGTGATAGTGATACGGCTATTGGACCATGACTGCATCAGTGCAGTTATTTCCTCCCATTTTGTATCTTCTATTTCACTGGTCATTAAGGATATAAAAACTCTTGTCTGTAGGTACAGATATGGTGAAAATCTACGTCTTTGACTAGCTTGCCTTGCCTTTCTTAGTTTCACTCTGTTAAGCATAACAAGCTTTCATCCCTTTCTTAGAATATGAGCTTTATTAGGGGTGGCTGATGACAGCATGTCCCCTTTCTTTTGTGGTGGTGGTAAGCCTGCCATGATTTTCATAGCCTCTGCTTAGGAACTAGAACTTGCTATGCTTTGAGTTAATGTTAATTGGTCTGCCTTTGCAGTGAGTTCAATGTTCTTTGAAATAAAAAGCCCTTTGTTAGTAAATCAGTCTCAGAGCTAAATATCCCAGATCACATCATATTCTGAGGAAACAAGCCATTTGTTTTTTACTGTTGTAAGATTATCATTATAGTCTAGGGTACTTCAAACAGAATGACCTGCCATGGATAGTTTATGGCCTAGATTCCTTGCTTCATGTAAAATAGCTTTGTGATCATTGTAGTCCAGACGCTTAAATACTAAGTGTCTTGGCATGGTGATATTAAGTGAGTATGGAGTATTTC
>NC_056725.1:1978580796-1978753296 GCF_019279795.1 Protopterus annectens | reverse complement strand
CTTGATTACAAAAGTGTGATGCAGCCTGTAATCCAAACATAAAAATTAAACAAGTCTGAAATAAAGATGTCCCACCTGTAATATAATAGTACATAACCTGCAGCAGGCTGAAAAGTACAGCTGCAGAAGCTGAGTAAAACACATGTGTGAAATATATCCCTGTTGAAATACAGAAACATGACAGAAGTGAGACTGTTGGAAAGGATTGTTATAACTACAGGTAAAACATGGCAATAAAGCCTAGAATTAAGTACCATCCTGAATTGCAAAAATAAAACAAGTGAGAGAGTGTGAGAAAGAGTTATGAATCCACCAATAAAGTAGCAATAACTCCTGAATAAAGTATACTGCAGTCAGTACAGAATGAAATGAATGTGACAGGCAGAACCAAACAGTACGATGTGTTGAAAACGGTACCGCAGCTGGAATGTGTGTCCCAAAATCTGGATATGTTGCTCTCAGTCTGCAATATGCAGATAGTATGGTTGTCTGAAATACCAAACAGCCACAGTTGTCTATAGCTATATAAAGCAAATGTAGCAGGATGATGTAGCTGAACAGAGCCAGATATGAATGTGTATGAATAAAAATGAAAATGTATATTGATGTAGCAGTAACATTCCTATCACCAACCTGAAGTAGTTATCACATAGGAAACTGTAGGCAGAACTGTAGTGTGTATATATCTGCAGCTATTAGAAATGTACAGCATATGTATTGGTATTTGAAGTTGTTAATTAAATTTTCTTCACCCTACCCTATAATCACATATAATCCATTCCACGTGAAATTGGTATGTGCAATCACAATTAACACCCCTGGACATTTGTCCTGTTGGTTCATACATATTTGCATGCACGTTGATGCATCTGCCCTGTTCATACATCCAAACCTGATGGCCTGTTGCCATCAATCAACCCTGCATGCTGTTGGACTGTGTATTGCTGTTCAAATTATGCATGTGTTATGCTTGCTGTTCAATGGTTTGAATATATGGGTGTTTGGTTAATGGGAATACTAATGCATGCTGTTACAACTAATTGTGAATGGTATTGTATGTTACTAACCCAAACTGTCATAACATAATGCAAAACATAGGACGACAGGGAAGGCGGGTTCCAATGGACCCACCTCTCCCTCCTCAGCTGGCGAGTGCACCTGGCAGTAGTGCCCAGGCCGGACCCTCCTCCAGTGGCCCTGTGCCACCTGCAGGTGGAAGAGCTGCAGGGAATGAGGCTCATCCCCCCTCTGCAAGTGTGGCTGGAGGAGAACATCCACTCACCCTCCATCATGTCCAGACTGTGGTGCATAGGGAGATCTGGGATGCTGTTCTTGGACCCCTACGCCAGCTTGAGGCACGGGTGGCACAACTAACGGGCGTGCCTGCTGCCTGGCCTACACAGCCCCCAGCACAGCCCCATCCTGGGCAGTGAAGGCACAGTGGCAACTGCCCATGGGTGGGGATATCAGTTCCATCTGTGGGCTCATGGGCTGTAGATATCCAAACATCCATCCCCGTCAATTATGTAACCCCCCCACATGTGTCATACACCGCCCCTGTATGCATCTTGTTTGTCTTGTCTGTTAACCTACCTAACCTACCTCCCCAGATATACCGACTTCCTGTACCTGACATACCACTCTCACCTGAAAAAAAAAAAAAAAAAAGGGCACTCTGTACCCAGAAAAAAATTGCGCCCCATACATAGCTGCCCATTTTGCACACATGTCTGCTGGACATGGAAACTGTCAATTACAATTGGCTGTACAACAAGTATTATTGTTGTCCTTACACATCCTCAGGGGTGGAAGGTTTCAAATGTCACACCAAATTACAAACATATGCACAGCTGTTGCTGATGAAGAAATGGGCAGCTATGGGCCTTACCTACATCCCTCCTGCAAAACCCGAGCTTGTTTCCCTACTGTCTTACCCTCTTTGTGACCCCTTTTTCACCACTTTCCTGTCTCCCCATTTTCATTTCTTTCAAAGAAATTAGCACGGGTGTGCGCAAGAGTAAGCACGTTTAAGCAGTTGTAAGTGAGTGTGCGTGGAGCTGATCACTAGTGCACATGCATGAGCTCCACGCAAACCAGCGCTAACCAGGTTACAACTGCTTAAAAGTGCCTTAGTCACTCTGAATGACAAGGCCTGTAGTCTGCTCAAAAGCAGAATAAAATCCCACTGTCAGTCCCGAACCCAGGACCTTGGAAACAGTAGTCTGCATGACTTATCACTAACCCATGACTGTTAGATAAGAACATTGTGCTACAATAAATATATCATGTAATAGTAGGAATGAATGTAAAGGGAATATAGGATGTGTTGTACACAAAGCATGTCATGTATATTTACTGTCAAATGTAGTGGATTTCTATAATAGTAGTGTGTGAACAGAAACAGCCATGCTAGTTGGTAGCTAGTAGGTAATAATGTCACTGTAGCACCTTGCAAGCCACACACATACTCACAGCCCATACCCCACAACCTCTTACAGCAATACATCCAGACTAAGTAATAAAAAATGTGGAGCAAAGGGCCAAAAACAGGGACACATTCCAAATATTGCTCCAACAAACTTAGACAGTTGAGAGAGTAACAGGTTTCGCATTATGTTGGATGTTTGGAAGGGTATGAAGTCTGAAACTGAAATGTTTGTCACTATAGTCTGACTTGAGCCCAGAGTGATTTGCCAGAAAAAGCTGTTTATGAGGTATGGACCAAAATATGAGGCAAAAATGTGGACATCCTGCAAATATCTGTACACTTGAGAGGCCTGACACTGCCATATTTGAATAGTTAAGAGCCTAGACATAGCAACAGTGACTGAGTTACAGGGATGGCCCACAGACTCCCTGTGAAATGTACAAACAGTAGGCAGAAAGGTGTTACAACACATGCAATGGTAACTATGAAGTACTGAAAGTATGCACCACTTGCACGTCAGAAATAGTGTAGTAATACATATGCTCATGCTAACCCACAGTCACAACTGCAGAATACCCTGCAATTTAATGGGTGTACCCCACTGATATGTACCATTCCATGAGGCAGATAAAAGATGCAGCTGAGAGTCTCTGGGGCCTGCTCAGCAGCATACTCAAATACCCTAATAGATGTCAAGGCCCACACCATGGCCAGACCACACTGCATGCAGTAACACCCTAGCCGATATAGCAAGCATTCCAAGGTGTGAATGTACATGGAAAATAGGAAAGCCACAGCAACACATTACAGTCAAGACACCTAGCAGGCATACAAGTAGTGAATGTAAAGGGCAAATATTGAAGCCATAGCAACAAAGTGCAAGAGCCACTGCTATATACCAGTTACAGCACATGTCCCACAGGAAAGCACACACACCCACATTAACAGTAGTAGTAGTCTTAGGTGTCAGTGTACATACACACTTAGTACAGGAAACTGGAGAAATGAATGGAGAAATGTTAATCTACAACACAACCAGAAATATGAGAGAGAGATACTAACCTTTACACTCACAGAACAGTGTCCACAGCATACCAGCATGGTCCCTGCCCTTAAACTCTGAAAGGGCTATGCCTATCTCACATACATTTTTATAGCACTGTCCTGGAATCACAGTGAGAACTGCAATCAGTACACAACTGGCTGCATGCAATTAGCAAATGCTGGCTAACAATCGGTGCAGAGGTCATCACATGGACATATGCAGATACCTACAAAAGCATGCTGTACTCCCAGTCCACACATGCAATACTTTCATTGCACCCTCTGGAGGTAGGGGAGAGAGAGAGAGAGAGAGAGAGAGAGAGAGAAAACATACACAAACAAAAACACTCATCAAAACTGACTAGAAAGCTGACATCTGCCAACTGGAGCAGCAGCAGGACACCAAACCAAAGAGCAACACAAGCAGCTGTGATAAACACAGGTAATGTAAAGAAATACTTTAAAAGTTTACATATTGTGAACCCTCCATATGTGTCATTGGTCTGTATCCATATGTATATGAAGATGTGCATAGGGCAGGGGATATACAGCAACTATCAGTGAAGGCTGTACATACATATGTATGTGAGGGCATCTATGTGCACATATCAATGTAGGTTGAATGTAGGTTGTAGTGCAATGTACAAGGTAGGTTTCACAGTTATGTATGTTTAGCAGTATGTTAGTGTGTGGATACAGTTTTGTAAACAAACATGTTGATATACCTATCTATCATATCGATACGTATGTATGACAATATATGTATGTATGTATATATATACATATATATATATATATATATATATATATATATATATATATATATATAATATGCATATATGTATACATACATAGAGAGGGATGTAGGAATACATAGACAGATGTAGATAGATAGAATATGTAGAAGCATATATATGTAATACACACATACAGATATAGATATATGTAGATACATATGCATAGACAGACAGATCTGACTATCTACAGATATGACTGTATATGACGATCTCACACTCCCCCTGTCCCACCCCCTCTGTCACTCTCACCCCCTTTCTGTTACACTCCCCCCTCTCCATATCTATAGTAATATATGTACATTGATATATATATATGTGTATATGTATACAGACATATATATATATATATATATATATATATATATATATATAGACATATATATATATATATATATATATATATATATATATATATATATATATTTTGAGTGAGGCACATGTGTACAGATGTATTGCAACAGGTGCCTGGTGACAAAGGCATGGAGTGAACACCAGTGTCAAAACTGGAGTACCATACCCCATTTCAAATCACCTACACCAGTAACCACCAGATATGTGATTGGCTGCCCACCACTGCATGTGTCAGAGGTAAACAGGGTCATAAATGTGTACAATAGTCCCCCCAATGATAGTCACAGTGGCACACTATTTCTGGAATACCTGCACATGGTATGTGTCAGGTGTGTCAGCTATGGACTTGTAGGTCAGTGTACCCCTCCACACCACACAATGGCTGCCATGGTATGTACCTCACATGACAGCTACAGATATGGAGAAGGACACAGTGACATGTACAACATTGTGACAATGCACTCAAACACATTACCAATGCACAGTGACTGACAACACCACAGAGTACACACATACTACCCACATAGAGGTTGCCACTCCTGGATTTACATACTTAAGTCACACCCATGACAGATGTCCAACAACCATAGTAACACCTCACACCATCCACAACCTAAATGACTGCTGTGTGTCGTCCTTGACACTGCAGTAGAGAGCACATGGCGGAGGTACAGGTTCCTACCCACAGATAAGACATACTCTGCAATAATCCAGACAGCGTTAAGAAGCAAGAATTCCCATGAGTACATGTCACACATACCCCTGCTGAATGTTAGTCAGATAGGTAATATGCCATATGAGTCACCCTGTGTAACTGTTTGACAGGAGCAGGTACCATCACATCACATGTGTCACAATGGTCTGGGTAGCAGAACAGTATGCTGCTGTAGTCCCAGGGTCAATAGCATATTGTATTGTATTGTATTGTAATGTATTGTATTGTGTTGTATTGTATTGGTATGTAGAGGTGCCTCCTTCGTGGAGTGGAACCACTGCTGCTGTACGCCAGTGTACAGGTACATATCCTGTAGTCAGGCTAGTGTTACATAGCACTTCTATATGTATGTTTAGCTCCTCTTGGAGTTCATGTAGCATGCAACCGGGGATACCATCAGGTCCCATTGATGCTGTGTTTTCTGCTTTTCTGAGGGCGGCTCTCACCTGGACATCTGTGATGACAGGGAGGTTACATTCAGCTGGGATAAGTATGTCTTAGTTTGGGGGAGAGGGAGGGGGAAAACTTGCACTGAACCTGTCTGCCACAATGTTGCCAATATCTGTGGGTTCAGTGAATTATTTGTTGTTGTGTACTAACTATGAACATATTGGAGGGTTTCTGACCGGGTTTCTAACATAACTGAAGAAGGCCTTGTGGTTACCTGTAGTGTCTCTGGTGATTTCCCTCTCAAAGTTGCCCATGGATGTTTGTATGAGAGAACATAGCTCTTTACTAGTGCTGATCAGACATGCCTTCCCTTTATGGAATTATGCTCTGTCTTGCAGTTGCTTCCATCTTTTATTATACAATCTGTCTATGGCTGGGGTCCACCAGAGAGGATGCTTTCCCTTTGTGGAGAGTGTCTTGGTCTTATATGGGATTGCATGATCCATGCATTCTCGGAGATGCCCGTAGAAATCATTTGTGAAGGAGTCAGCATTGTGGGTTGTGTCTTCCACTGGCCCAGTGGGCTTAAAGGATACCATCTCAGTGTTACGAAGTGTAAAGTTTGCATTTGAAATGTTATTCACTGTAGTCATTTGTGCTGGTGGTGGAGGTGGGATATGTATATCCAGGGCAATTAGTTTGTGGTCCGATCACAGTAGTTGATGATGTACCCCATACAGTACCTCGATACAAACCCCCAGAGTGAGGAGGTGCTTTGGACCTGAATCAGTGTTCTGACTGCTGGGGTTTGGTAGTATGTCATATGGAGTGTGCCAGGTACTGTTGCACAGTTGTTGGCTGAGCACTGATACCTGGCCATTTACATGTGTATCCACCAATAGATAGACAGATGCTATATATGTGAGATATGTTGTATCACAACAGTTGAGTAGCATGTGTAGTATGTGTGCCAAATTCTGCTGACATATTTTGCTGATAACATTTTATTTCCTTTTTCAGGACCATGGCTCACCAGTGCAATCCAGCATACTCTGCAGCTGAGGATGAGGAAATACACCAGAGCCTGGTGCGGGATTATGCAATACTCTTTTCCCGCACCAGCCAGAATCAGCAAGAGAGGGCTGCACTGTGGAAAGACCTGGTCCATCGGGTAAATGACATAGGCATGCATAATAGGACATATGAGCAGGTACGACATCACTGCAGTGATTTAATCAGAAATGTCCGTCAGCGTGTGTTGGATATCCACAGGCAACAGGTTGCCACAGGTGGTGGGGTGGCTACACATCCCCCACTCACCAGACTGGAGGGACTACTCATAAGTGTTGTGGCTCCAGCCCGCCAACAACAACAACAGCAGCAGACCTGCATTATGATGGAGGCTGGAGCCACACAGCACCAAGACTACGAGCGTGCAGGTAATATGCCATATGTATAGTTGACTGTTGTGTACACTGGTAGTTAATGCATGTGTGAGGTGTGTCCTTGGTTTGTAGCTGTCATCATAGTATTTAATGTGCAAGTGTGATATTCTCAATATCAGCAGCTGACCTGTGAAAGGCAACTGTTGTACTACTGACCTGTATCATACTCAGTAACAATGGCACAGTTGTGCCCACTGACGTTAATTTCCTCACTTCTGCAGGTCCCTCTGGTGTAACAGCAATGCAGCCTATCCATGCTGGTGAGTGTGCATTAACAATACCTTTAATAGTCTTGATAGTAATAGTAATATTAGGCTCACTTAGTAGTGCTCTGTGTATGCATACAGGTGTGTCTGTGTCTGTGTCTGTGTGTTGATATCTCGCATACTGAGTAGTGTGCAAGTGTGCAACTGTGTGCAAGTGTGCATGTGTGCATGTGTGCACCTGGGCATGTGTGCATGTGTGCATGTCTGCACCTGTGCATGTGTACATGTGTGCACCTGTGCATGTGTGCACCTGTGCATGTGTGCATGTGTGCATGTCTGCATGTGTGCATGTCTGCATGTCTGCATGTGTGCATGTGTGCACCTGTACATGTGTGCATCACTGGTAACATTGTGTAGACATTGTAAACCGTGTTTCCTGTTTCCCTCCCACAGGTTCTGGTGCTGCTCTGGTGTCATGCAGCAGGGAACCTGAATCAGGTGCCACGGGTACTGATAATGATGACATCTATGTAATGGCACAGGAAGGTGTGCCAGGGTCCGTCATTGGTCAGCCAATTGACAGTACACAGCTGTCAACCCCATCAATGCGCACAGTCATCCTGCCAATACACCCTTTGTCACCAATGTCCCTAGGTGATGGACAGGATACAGTGGGCATTGACCAGGGTAATGTGGTATCTGTGGCACATGCTTCCCCACACAGCAGCCATGGGCATGGCCCTGAGATGGTACCACACAGACAGATGTCCAGGGGTTCTCGTGGGAGCATCCTTGGGCGTACTGCCCCTGTCAGACGTGCCCACAGAGGTCTTACAACCTCAGCTATGTTTTGGGCTGTCATGCAGGCACAGTCATGTATGGAATGGTACACCAGACAGGGTCTGAGGGAGCTGACAGCATGTTGCACAGCCATGACTGACAGTATGCGTGACATTGCGGCTGCCATCCGTAATTTCACCGATGTCATAGACAGATGTTGTGGGGACATATTAGATCAGCTTCACAACTACATGTCCATGAGCCAGGGCAATGGTGGACGGTTGAGGCGTTGATGTGGGCGCATGCCAGCAACAGCAGCAGCTGGCAGTCATCACGGACGACAACAGGGCCCCTGCTGCCCCCATAGTGCCAGCAGCAGCCCCAGCAATGCTGGGTCTGTGCTGTCATCAGACCGCCCTAGGAGACCACGTGCACGTGGCTCTGAACAGGCCCAACAGGGATCTGTGTCCAGTCAATGAACACCTGCTTCTGATGACAGTACCCAGTCTGGATTGGTACCGGATACGGTCCGTAGCACCCCTGCAAGGCACAGGTACCATGTCCGTGGCCAGAGACACTGATCTGTATGACCTGGCAGGTACAGTCTGTGGCTGTCCACAAACACCAGTATATGGCAGCCATGAGGTGGAACTGTGTGCATCCATACACACATGTGAATTGACAAAACCTAGGGCTACCGCATACACGCACACACTGCATCAACATTGCCCCACCTTGTACTGCTGTCTCTCACCAACACACATACACATACATGTCAATTGGTGGTATCAGTGGCAGACTCAGGCATACCAAGTTCACACCCTGTGCATATGATGAAACTGTGCCACCTCCTGCAATCTGTAACATCAGTGCAGGTGCAAGTTAACATGTTGCTGATGCACAGGGTGACTACATAGACGTGTAGTAATAGTATCATGTTGGTAACAGTACTGTGTACTAATATAATTGTGGGTATATCCCAGCATGCCTGATGCAGTAAGGGTATGATTGTCTTGTACTGTTTTCTACACCCATGGTAAGTACCATAGTGTATCATCTGCACATGTTGGCATACTGGTGGTAAGGATGTCAACAGAAGGCTACATACATAGGTAGCACAGGGGATAAGGTAATGAAAGTATTGATACGCAATGATAGACATGTAAACTGCAAGTGGCATGTTGCCCACACTGGACTCTGCAATGTGGATGTTTGAGGATGTTGATATGTGTGCAGTACTACACGACTGGTACAGGACACACAGGAGCACCCTAGCACTGCAAGCTCACATCTCATACCATGCTAGACAGCCCCAACAAAAACTAACTTTCACAGGAGGGAGAGTCCCCATAAATGTCAGGGATACTGTGGTGGTAGGACAGTTAGCATACATCCTACTAAGTATGGAACCACTGAGTGAAAGCTCAGTGTCTGTTATTTGACATGTGTATTACTGCAGGTATGAGCACCTGGGTTTCCATCCGGTTATTGTACATCCTGACGATACATTGTCTGTACACTTGTGTGCGCTGAGACTGGACCCTGGCCATCTGACCTGTGTATTTCCATGTACATGTGTATAGTGCCTGCATATTTGCACTGTTACCTACTGGAAGTGGTACAGCTTGTTTGTTGTACAATGGACTACATGCAGCCCTGCTTACTGTAGCTTTGTTTGCATGCATGTTTGCTTGCAGTTACCCTGGAACACTGATCCCACCTGCAATGCAGATTTACAGAGCTTCTGTGGACTCCTAGTGACATCTGCATAGCTTACTATATGTATGTCCATGTCTCACTTGACAGAACGTCACTGTTTGTCCTGTTTGCATGTACGTTGCCTGTGACACATTGCATATGACTTACCTGACATTTGACCACGTGAGCAGTCATATATGCCAGTGCTAACTAATCACAGGCACTACACCCTCACATACTCACTTTCTGTACCTTGTTCCCCATTGACCCTATGTGCTGTTAACCACCATGGCAATGACAATACTATGGTAGCATGTGCAAAGGTTACTTGTCAGTCACCTGTATGGTACAGTTGTGGAATGTGTGAGTCATGTGGCAATGTCACAGCTGCCACATGTACACAGTCAACCCTCTCCCCTACACATGGACATACAGCGCATGTATGAGATGCAACCACATAGCCAAACTGGGGACTAAGCACTCTGAACCTAGTACTGGCATAACCTGTCAGGTGGCATGAAATACTACAGTGACTACAATACCAGTCTGATGTAGACCTACACCGACAGCAATCCAAACACATGAACACACTGGGGCATTCATGGAGCCTCAGAATAGCATCCTGCCTGAGCTGCAGACACCTCTGCAGCTGGCACACAGGCATACGTTAAGCCGGAACACAGCATGTGCAACACATAGCACACAAATCCTGTGTGTCAAACAGTCACAGCCTGTACGGCTAGACAACACACCTGCTACAGTTGTGTTAGGTACCTTTATTGTCCGGTACAGTGAGGTCCCGCTCACCAGGCTGGACAAGGTGAAGGTCACAGTGATATGCCCATGGGGCACTATGGTCCACCACATAACACAAGCATACAGGTCAGTCAGAGGCATGGACACATATGACTCAGTCATTGTCCATGCCACTATGGCTGACCTGTGATGTACCACCCTGGACTACATGATAGGGAACATAGAAGGGCTCTCTGAGCATGTGGCACAGGCTGGTATGACCCTGACCTTGGTTGGCATCATACCCTCACCAAGAATGCTGAAGTATTACTGAATGCTGATGAATTACTGTAGCTACAACACCCTAGCTAAAAGGTTCCTAGCATGTAGCCACTGCATTGCTATGGAACAACTTGTTACCACTCCCACAACAGGTGAAAACATGTAGCATCTGCTCATCAACAACATGTAGACTATATGCCCCAGACCAGATGTGTATCCCTTGCTGCTAGGATGATACCATATACAACTCACACTGTATATACACATACCACATGCAGCACCAGCACAGAAGACCACAGTCATAATGTTATCCAGTGCAAACTCCATGTATTCACATGTGGCAGGCATCAGACATGGGAACTATTGAAGGTCACAGGTACATATGTGTATTTGGCACACACATATATAATCTGTGTCCATTGCCATTAATGGTTTAATCGATGTCATGCATTATTGTGAACAACAACCCACACACATGGGCAGTCTGTGTGACAAAAACACACGTGACATGGGTGGAATTCAAAGCCATAACTAACTGTGCAATGACAGTAGTGAGAGACGCAGTAGCAGAGCATGCTATTTGCATTACTGGGAGATTTGCCCTCTTCTGCTGTACTTGTAGGGTGCTGACATCATCTCTGTTTAGAGATTGGAATATGCAGCAGCTGGTGTGTTATACTGGTTGCCAAAAGGGTCAGTTCTTTCACACCCTACTTCCCCCGCACACACACTTGCAAGATTCAAACTCTTACCTTAATATGTTATGAAACTCAAGACGGACGCATTAGCGGAGCACACTATTCGCATTACTGAGAAGTTTTCTTTCTCCTGCTATACTTATAGGGTGCTGACATCATCAGTGTTTAGAAAGGGGAATGTGCATCCTGTAGTGTGTTCTGCTAGTTGCCAAAAGGGACGTTTCTCTCACTCAGCATTGCACACACACTAACCCCCCTCACCCAAACTTGCAGGATTCAAACCCCTACCTAACTATGTTATGACACTCCAGATGGACGCATTAGGAGAGCACGCTATTCACATTACTGGGAGGTTTCCATTCTCCTGCTGTACTTATAGGGTGCTGACATCATCAGTGTTTAGAAAGGGGAATGTGCATCCTGTAGTGTGTTCTGCTAGTTGCCAAAAGGGACATTTCTCTCAAACAGAATTGCACACACACTAACCCCCCTCACCCAAACTTGCTATTTACAGGATTCAAACCCTTACCTAATTCTGTTATGACACTAAAGACAGACGCATTAGCGGAGCGCGCTATTCACATTACTGGGAGGTTTTCCTTCTCCTGCTGTACTTATAGGGTGCTGACATCATCAGTGTTTATAAAGGGGAATGTGCATCCTGTAGTGTGTTCTGCTAGTTGCCAAAAGGGACATTTCTCTCACACAGAATTGCACACACACCAACCCCGCTCACGCACACACACACTGAGCATTTGCAGGATTCGAACCCCTACCAAACTATATTATGACAGGGAGACGTATTAGCAGAGTGCACTATCCGAATTACTGGGCATCTATTCTGCACCTGCAGTATTTATAGGGTGCTGACATCATTATTTATACAGAGGTATGTACATCTATTACTACCTGTCAGGTGGGGGATAGCATATATATGCATTTGCAGCCACCTACTTCATGGTCAGATATGCACATCAGCACTGGCAGGTTATGTTTTATACCATGCTTCGTGACCACAGGACCTGTAACACACAACACAACCAGTTCAGACCACCCCTCCCACATCCGGGACACACACTTTGCTTCCCTGGGAACAGTGCCAAGATATGAAGGTGTTCACATACACCATTCCAGTTGTTAACATCAGGTACAGGTATATTGCATGTGGGAACTACTCAGGCCTCCACAACATTACCCTACAGCCACTACAATTTGTGAGTCCATGTGCAGGACCACTCACCACAGCCACAAGGGGGAATACATATTGCACCTGACCATCTGCAACATGGGTACTCACTGTTCCACACCAGAGGTAGACCACCATTGTTGATATCTGACCATACCCACCTTTCCCTGGACATCCATATCCCATCCCAACCCCCAGGCAAGGTTGTCACTGCAAACAAAGTGTATTTATCAAAAGCAGACTTTGCACTTGTGAAGACTGGGGTGGAAGACTTCAAAGGACCCATGCTGGGGGAGTATACAGGCCACTCTGCATAATCCTTGACAATTGCATTCTATGAGCATGTGGAAGGTTTGCATTGATCATGCTATCCCAAATATACCCATGACTCCTCCACAACAGGACACCTAGGGTTATCACCTGTCCCACTTTGCGAGGGACAGTCCCTCTTTGGGCAGTTGTGTCCTGACAAAAAATATTAAAAATGGCAAATGTCCTGAGATTGTAGGACATAAGTATGTCCTATATTTTATGTAATAATTGCATAAAACAGTTATTCTGTTATCTAAAATACCTAAATGTTATAAGAAACAGAATAAGCAACTAAAATGCTACAAGAATAAGCTAGTATTTAGGCAAAAAAGTTAAGTTCTATCCTTTGTACTGACCGTGGGTATGTGTCGGCCTGTAAAATCTGATGTTTGTCCCGAAAATGTCCCACTTTGACCATTTAAAAAGGTGGCAACCCTAAGGACACCCTGTCAGGTGTACACCAGCCATATATGAGCTGTCCAACAGACGGAGTGAGCTAATACATTGCAGAGCAGTAGCCCACAGAGGGAGGACATCTCTGAACAGTACTGGCATGACACTTCAATCCCTCATAATCATCACGACAACATGTTGACAGTGAAATTGTCCAGACACTGCAGATAAGGCTCTCCTCAGTCTGTTATTGACGCCCACTTACTGTTAAGGTCCTCACCAACCCTCTTCCAGCACACACCAACAACATGGATGTGGCATAGCAAATTCAACCCCTGGGATCTCCACTGTGTCCCTGCTTGACGGAGGCACAGCACACTAGCCTCAAACGGTGACTGTTGTGACCTACTTTACAGTGGCACAGTAGCCTACTGTACTGGGGATGCAGATGCCAAGCACACTCTGGCTAAGCTTTCATTCCCTAGGGCAAATAGCCTAGTATTGACCTCTACACCCATATGTTTAATTGTCAGATGCACAATATTTGTTGCTGATAGACTGTTTGCAGGTCTTTATTGCCATAGCATTCCCTGTTTCTATAAACAACTTTTGTATCTGTGGAAGATGTTTGAATATGAGAGGGATCCACTATATCACTTATGTCTCTGTAGTCATTTAACTGTGTGCACTGGGCAGATTGCTGTAATGTGGTTGGTTCCTGGAATAACACATACAAATACCAGATATGTGTGGCCAACTGCTAAACTGAGATATGGCCTAAGTGTGTGAGCATGCCCAGTTCAGCCTTTCCATGGCATGTTGTCTGACATATGTCTCATTTATCAAAGTGTGTGAGGGTTTACTATTGAAATTGCGATCGAACTTAGTCAAACGGCCACTTCTGCGATGTATTTACGCGAACCGAAACCGCGAATATTGTTCGCAACTGACAGGCATTCGACGTTCGACATTACCGGCTGCACAACACCTCCACACCCATGCTACCATGGCTCATGCAGGGGCGAGGATCTGCCATTCGCACAATCGGATTGGACCGCAGTGACATTCGCTCTTCAGCCTTCGCGCAAGTCGAGTCGCACATAGTTGTTTCGGCATTTCAATGGTAAACCGTGTGCGAGCATGCCCAGTGTGAGCTTTCCATATGTTGAACTCTGCAGTCCAACACATTTGTGGATGAGTGTGAACTTCAACAATATCTCACGTTTATGGTTGTGTGTTGGGTGTCATGTTCTGTACTTACTGGCTAACTGCTTCGTGTCTGAACACAACAGGGATTATACTGTGCCTGCACGGTTTGCATGGGATACCTTGCATACAGTTGTCAACATCCTTTCATACCGACCTAACACTGTAGTACCATATAGTGTACTGGTTCAGCACTTTCACTGTGGTGGACAGTATCCTGGGCTTTAGTCCTATCACTGCTTTAAATTTTCATAGTGAGCACAACAGACTGTTTAGGGGCCAGTTGTGCACATATGACCATGTTGCATTATGTTCAGATATGGACTACTTAAACCAGGCTTGTCCAACATTGGTAGTGTATTCCACAACATAGGTGGACATTGGCAAACACTAGCGATGTGCCCTAGGCCATTTCTAATGCTAGTCAGAGAGTGTGTTTGTCCTTCGACACACACTGTAACTGGAGTTTTCCATGACATATGTCATGGTTAGTATACTGTGCCTCCGTCTACCTGTGACATAACAGTGATACCCAGGGTAAACCTACCATCTCCCATCCACTCATCAAGATTCCTCTTGAGGAGAGTTGATGGGTGACTCTCTGGCTAACCTGTACTGGGAGTTTACTCAAGAGTGGGGGTGGCTTCTGTGTTATGGATCATTCAGTACAGCTTGTCCTATGTATGTCAGTGCTGGGGTTCAGGTCTTTCATGTGCATAGCTCACTGCCATTCAGATTGTACAAGGTGCAGCATGTTCATTGATTCCAGCTTGGACATGGCTTTATACATCAGGCACAGCTTGCCTCTGGGCGGGCAGTATGGCAGTGTGTGGAGCTGCAGTTTGTTTAATCAGGCAACACATGGCATCTGTTCAAGCTCTTTGATACTCCTGGTGAGGTACTTTTGGGGTCTTTCCAGTTGATGGAGGTGTCTGCTGAGGTACATCCCACAGGGGCCATTGTAGTCAATTGTGATGCTGATGAAGGATGACTGCAGAGCCACAATGACCTCCCCTGATATAGATCTGTCTACCTTCATGATTAGGTGGGTATATGGTATGTTTCTGTAACTACTACAGCCACATGCTTGTCCAATGCAAGATATCTATCAACTTGTGTCCCCAGGTCTCTTATTACATCTTAAGTACTTAATGGGTTAACACCTATGTGGTAATTAGTGGGCACTTACTGTATATCCACAGGGGTTGACTATACACATTTCTGCAATTAGCTTGCTGACATAGCTATGGCACCAATTGTCTGTTTCTATGTGGCCCTTTTGTGGGATGCTTGTGTCAGCTGGAGGGTCAGATATGGTGGCCAGTTTGTAGTCTTCTGCAAACTTGTTCAGACACAGTCCTTC
Organism: Protopterus annectens; assembly: GCF_019279795.1. Taxonomy (NCBI): domain Eukaryota; kingdom Metazoa; phylum Chordata; order Ceratodontiformes; family Protopteridae; genus Protopterus; species Protopterus annectens. Next base: position 1,978,737,267 of record NC_056725.1, on the reverse strand, counting down.
CATGTTGGCCTGTACCTATGGGACATATATACCAAACAAGGGAGGTCCCAGGACCGAGCCTTGTGGGATGCCTGTTGTATCTGGTTTGTAGTCTGACATGGCTGCAGCATTTCTGACCATGTCAGTTCTGTCCTTGGTCTGGTTTGCAACCCCTCTACTGACATAGGGGTTTATATTTAAGCTGATGAGCTTATCTATAATGAACACGTGGGGTATTGTATGGAAGCCTTTTGCAAGGTCCAGCTATGCTGTGTGGACCACATTCCCCTCATCAATGACTTTAATGACTGTTTCAAATGAGTCAAACATGTTTAAGGGGCAGGATCTGCACTTAAGAAAGCCACACTGGGTAGGATCCAGTGTCAGTAGGTCCCCAATATCTTTATGTCTGAGGTACATGCTGATCCTTTCCATAGCTTTGCAGACCAAGCTTGTCAGCATTCTGGAGTGGTAGTTTGCAGTATCCATTCAGGCAACACCTTTGTGGAGAAGGACCACTGTTGTTGTACACTGCTCTTTGGGTACATATCCTGTGGTAAGGCTGACATTGAGCAGTAGTGTTATTTGGCATTCCATTCTTCTTGGAGTCCATGTTGGACTCAGCCCAGGACACCATCTCATACCATTGATGCTGTGTGTTTTGCTTTGTAGATGCTGGCTGTTACCTCAGCATCTGCAATGTCAGGGGGCCAGCACTCTGCTGGGATAGATATTTTGCATTTTGTGGGGGGGGGGGGTTGCACTGCACCTGTCAGGTTGGATGTTGGCAATATGTGTGTGTGTTTGGTATGTTGTTTGCAATATTTGAGTGATTTAGAGCATATCTGTGAATTCCCAACAAGGATCCTACCATCAGTTAAGAAAGCCTTGGGATTATCCTTAGTGTCCTGTACAATTTGTATCTTCATAGGTTCATAGGTTCATACTAGACTATCCACTCTAGGGCATTTCTAAGCCTAGCCAGAGTGTGTGTGGCTTTTGCCACCCCTTGCTATGTGAATATTATGGCCATTCATGATTTACTTTACTGTGCCTCTGTCTGGACGTGACACAGTGAAGACCCCCAGTGTACATCTACAATCATCCATCCACTTGGCAAGATTCCTGTTGAAGAGAGTCAGTGAGGGGCTCTGCCTAACATGGAGTGGGATTCCGTTCCAGGGTGTAGGGAGCCTCTGGGTTATGTATCTGTCCCTCCAGCACATCCTATTTCATTATGTGTTGAGGTTGACATCTCTCACTCTCACAGCTCCGAAGGATTTGGGTTTTCTGGGGTGGAGCATGTCCATTACTCCTGTGTTGGACATGGCTTTGTACAACAGGCATGCAATGCCTCTGCGTAGGCAGTATGTGACTGCATACAGCTGGAGTGTCTACAGCCAGGCAGCATATGACAAATATTTGAGACCCTTTATCCTCTTGGTGAGGTACCTTTGAGGTCTTTCTAACTGCTGCAGGTGTCGGGTAAGGTACATCCCAAATGAGGCATTGTACTAGATTATGGGTCTGATAAGAGAACAGTATAGGGGCACAACGACCTCTGTTGATGTAGATGTGAATCCTTTCATGATACGGTGTCCAATATAGACAGTCTTCCTAGCCACGTTGGCAATGTGATTGTCACATGACAGGTTACTGTCCACTTGTGTCCCTAGGTCCCTGATTACTCCTTCCATACATAATGGATTACCACCTATGTGGTAATTTGTGAGTACCTTGTTTGGTATTTGGTGAGACATTCATACTGTCCGGTATCTTCAGGACGGCTGAGTGGGGTTCCTGTGTGAGAGTGTGGTCTGTAGCATGCTACAGACTGTACAGCAGTTATGCCTAAGGTTAGTTGCACATGGGTGGTCTCCGATGCTTCATGCATTGTCAGTTACCTGGACGTGTGGGTGTCTGTGCTGAATATGGATACTCCCCCTCCTTTTATGTTTTGGTCCAGGTTTTGCGGCCATAACGCATGATATGAGGTATAACCTGGTAGTGCTGGTGTGCTGTCAGGAGCCTTTCTGCAGGTTTCTGTCACTGCACGGACACCAATGTTCTCCATACTGGGGAGGGCCTCGGGAGCATGCATGTTGAGGTTTACACGTCTGGCATTGGGCAGCATTACCCTTATGTTTCTTTCCACTTATGTTTTCTAGGGAGGTGGGTTAGTCTTTTCAGCCTTGTCTATGAAAGGCTCTATGGAGGTGGCAAGAGCCTTATCCAATATCCAGATGCCCAGGGGTAACAGGTGCAAGCCATCCCTGGCACAGCAGCGTGGCTTGTCAAGCATGACATCCCAAGCAGACAGGCATTGGATCCCCTTGGAATGACACCAGTAATTGTGCCACTTGTTAAAGCTGATCATTCTTTGTTTGTACTGTGGCATCATTCTTGGTGAGGGTAGGATGCTGCACACGGTCAGTGTCATACCGGCCTGAACTATATAATCGGAGAGCTCATCTATGTCTCTTTTCATGTAGTCTGGGGAGGTACATCTCAGATCATTCACGCCAGCATGGACAATGACTGCATCATATTTCTCCTTGCTTTGGGGTGACCTGCGTACTTGTGTTATGTGGTGTATTGTAGCAACCTACAGCCAGCTTACTGTACCCTTTTCCTTGTTCAGTCTGGTGAGCGGGACAGCAGTGTGTCTGACTAAGGAGTCACCTATTACAACTGTATCATGCATGTTGTTTCTCCTTCTGGCCTGTGACTGTTTGGCACACCAGCTTTGTGTACTATGTGTTGCATGTGCTATGTTTGGAGGTAGTGGTTGCTTGGGTGTCTGCTTTGGAGGCCTCTGTTGATGTGGTGTGTTTGTAATTAGGGCCTCCGGGAATGTTTTTCTGTGTTTATGTCTTTGGTTTGCAGTTGTTATAGGTCTATGTGAGACTGGGTTTGTGGTGTGTGATTACCTTCTCCTCCTGACTAGTTTTGACAGTACTGAGTTGAGAGAGCTCAGCCTCTGGTTTGGATAAATGGTTGCATATCTCACATATATTTGTATTTCTTCGGGGGAGGTGAGGGTTGTCTGTGTAAATGGAGCAGGTGTAACATTGCCTCAAGATTCACAGATTCAACTTGTTGTAGCTGGCCTTAGTGGATTGTATGAGTGGACATATTTTATTGCCATACTACTGATCAGTGATTACTTCCCTTTTTATGTTTGCTCTATCATGTAGTAGCTTCCTCATTCTCTTGCATGGTTTGGTAATGGCTGGAGTCCACCATGCCAGATGCCTGTGTGTATGGCATTGTGTCTTGGTTTTATTTGGGATTGCATAATCCATGCATTCCTGGCAGTGTTCATGGAATGCCTGTATAACAGGTTCTGAGGTGTGGCCCATATTTTGCACCTGCACAGGGCCTTTAATGGATTCCACATCAGTTTGGAGGAGTGCAACTTTTGCTTTACACATGTTTTTCACTGTGGTTTTCTGGCCAGGGACTGTGGTCAGGATGTGTATATCCGGTGTGATTACTCTATGGTCTGATATTACCAGTGAGGGATACAATTCTCATCTTGCCATCCAGTACCCATGTTGCTGATTATCACATCCAGTATGCTTACCCCTCTTGTGGGAGTGGTACATTGTTCCTGGGCATTTTGGTTTATGGATTCTAGGCAATTTTGTCCTACAGTGTTGGAGCTAGAATAATGCTCCCAGTCTATGTTTGGGTATTTTCAGTCACCCAATATAATGTGGTTTGGAGGGCTTGATATATTCATGTATTCCAACATAGGCCAAGTGCAGTTCCTGGTGTTAGGATGGTAGTCTGTAGCAGGCTATAAACTGGGAGGCAGTTTTAGCCACTGTTACTTGACCATGGATAGCCCATGCTGCTTCTTGTTGTGGTACCAACATGGGGGTGTGGTTATCCTTGACAATTATTGCTAGTCACCCTCCTTTTGTAGCTTGTTCCATGTTTTGAGGCTGTAAAGCACAGTATGAGGTGTAACCTGGTAGTGTTAGGGTGCTGTTGTGAGCCTTGACCCAGTTTTCTGTTACAGGACAGATATCAACATTCTCCATACTGGGGGAGTTTAGGCTGCATGCATCTTGCTGTTTAGACTTCTGACATTGGGTAGCATTACATCTAGGTTGTTATCCCTTGTGATAACTATGGAGGTGGGTTTGTGTTTTGAGCCTTACCTATTCAAGGCACGCTGTGGGTAACAACATCCTTTGCCAGTATCCATATGGCCAGGACTGATAGGTGCATGCCACCCCTAGCAGGTGGAGCATCATGTCATGCTCAGCATGTCATCCCAGGCTGGCACACATTGGATCCCCTTTGACTAACAGCAATACTTCAGCCAATTATTGCAATTGATCATCTCATCGTCATATTGTGGCATCATGCTTGGTGAGGGTAGGATGTTAGTCAGGGTCATCAAGTTTGCATATACTACATGGTGTTACATTGCTTAACACATGGAATTCATGCCTCAGGTAGTGCTGCAGGGCTGCCTCTGTCAGATGCACATACTACACTCCCTGTACATGTTTGAGAGCAGGTTATGTCATTTTAGGCATCCCTGTTATTATATGAGTGAGTCAGAGAGGGGTATCATTCCCAGGGTTCCTACTGAGCCAGTGTATGTGCTATGCATTGCCTCTTTGCCAAGACCAGGGCATACTGGGCATGCCTCCTTCTGCTTACTGGGGCAGGCTCAGGTTGTTCCTCCTCCGAGTCACGCTCTGCCTGTGATGGCCTTGGCAATGGTGTGGGGCTGTTTGGCCCGGCCCTATGCTGGTCCTGCTGCAGCTGTTTGTGCAAGATCATATTATGTAGCATAGCACATACCATGACAATTTGGGTACATGTAGTTGGTGAGTACTGCATGGCTCCACCAGATGTGTCCAGACACTGGAACCGTGACTTGAGCAGCCCAAACACATGTTCTATTACATTACGTGTTTGTGTGTGTGCCTCATTATGGCATTCCTGTTCAGGTGTGTGTGCGTTTCTGATGGGTGTCATCAGCCATGGCTCCAGTGCATAACCTGCATCCCCCACTAGGTGTCCACGTGGGATGTCCTCATTGGCAAATGTCTGGACTTCATCAGATAACAAACATACAACATCTTCTTTAAATATCATTCACACCTCCTCCCTTACATCAACATCAATTAACTAAAATTGCTCAATAAAAAATTGAATTCCATTTGAACCAGTTACTTACACAGTATACATAAAATATAAAATATTAATATAAATATACAAAATGCTAAACTGTTTGTCTGGTACAGCTGTGTCAAATGCCAGATAAGGGAATCATGGTAGCTCCCAGGGCAGCCAGCACACACATTCATTATTATGCCCTGAGCATCACACATGACCTGGCAGTTGCCGGAGGGGAAGCACTTGTGGTTTATGTAGGCCCTACCCCGCTAACCAGCTGGTGCTTTGATGCGTATGTGCGTGCAGTCTATTGCACCCACTACCTCAGGGTATTCTGCTATTTGCTGGAAGAGATGCATATTGCTGGCCAATACCTCACGGGCATTGTGGAAATATACATGATCACCGACATGTGCTGACATGGCATCCAGGAACTGGTGCAGGACCCTGGAGGCTGATGCCTGTGATATCCCCATCATATCACCAGTTGGTCTCTGGAAGGTACCTGTTGCTATTATTCTTAGGCCAACACATACCTTGGTTTCCACTGGGATGGGTTCCCCTCTGTTGGTTCTGTGTGTGAGGCGTGGCCTGCACAGCTCAACAATTTGCTGCAGGACATCTCTGTCCACTCTATAACGCTCCACTATCTCCAGCTCATGTAACCCATGGTAGGTGACCCTGGGCCTGTACACTCTTCTACGTCTCCTCACTGTGAGTTGTCTGGCACCATTTGCATTGTCACCACCCTCAGCAAGTAGCCTATGTCTCCTTTTGGCAGCCCCTAGCATTTCTGCTCTGAGTTCAGCTTTTTCAGTTTTCACTTCTAATAGCTTACTCTTGTCTTACAGTGTCTCTTGAGAGAAACATCCTGCACTGCTGTTTGCAGAGTTTTAAGTGCTTGGCTGGGCTACTATTCTTTCTGAGTAATTGACTGCTTCTAATTGTTTTCACCTGCTAGCTCCAACAGTATTCCCTGCTGGCTTCCTACTAATTCTGTTGCTTCCTTTTTCCTTTCTGTTTCCTCAGGGGGGAGCAACGCGCATACCAGCAGAAACACACTCACAGTGTCTTACATGCGTGCACACAGGCTTACACAGTTTAGAATCTGCTTATTCGGGTTAAAACGCACGCACACCAGTGCAAACAGGTTTACAGATCTTTAAACAGGCTCCTACATGCTTACTCTGCCTTACACGCACGCAGTCTGTATTTCTCATGCCTCCCAGCGTGCGCACACGCGCATGCACGTACAGCAAGAAACTTTGGTGTTGGCCACAGTGTACAACCTCCATTTCTTGACTTTCCCATGCTTATCTTGTGGCACTCCTCTTTCCATGATATGTGTCTGACATCTATCATGTAACACTGACCTCCAATGAACTGCATTTCTTTCTGCCATTCCCCCCTGTGATGTCACCTATCTCCTACTCTGTTCCTCCCCCTTATGTAACTCTTACACTACTCAGAATGTGCTCATTTGCTATGTAACAGTGGAATTCAGTATCCTAACACTCATTTACATCAGATTGCCTACTAATGCTTAGTTACATGTCTTAGACTCAGCTTCCCCCCTTAGCAACCACTAAACGGTGGCCATGTTGTTTTTGGTCTGCTGGTCCCTGCATTGTAAATCCATGTATTGAATAAAACCCACATTTGTGGGTTTATAACCTTCATTTTTATATTTTATATAGCAGCCCATTGCTGAGGCTGCGCTGCGTAAAATTTATTTCTCATATTTGCATCGGGGTACCTTGCCAATGGCCACATATTTGGCCATTGGCATGCTGCCTGACACATATGCACGCTTTATTTGGAGCTGACATGGCTCCATTGTGTTATTTGCAGAAACGTACTCAGTTGTCAACTGAGTACATTTCTGCAGCTAAAACGGCTCTTACACAGGCTGGTTTGGGCTTCGTGGATCACTAATCTACCTCATTTGCATGCCTTTCGGCTGCAAGTGAGGTGATTAGCATATCCACGCCCACTCCGTGTAAGAGATGTTTTAGCTGGTCTCTTACACGGAATTTCGAGCTGTTCCTGGATCGCGAGGGCTGCATGGAGTCTTACACTACTCTTAGACTCCGTGCAAGCCTTCGTGAATCCTGCCCATAGTGTTAGTACAAATCTTAAACTACTATTTTAAAAGCACATGAATAAAAAATATATATAAAGTTATTTCAAGAACTTCCTAAATACATTCTGACTAAAATCTTGTTCTTAGATATATATACAAGAAAATAAACAATAAAAATAATATATATCCAAAATTTAATAACTTGATTATTTCATTTATGCCTATATTTCCTATTTTTAACTGCAGGTTTCAGAGGAATCCTATCATTGAGTCCAGGAAAAACATGAACTTGTAGCTTGATGATCCATTTAGTTTCTGCTTGCTCAGTATAATTCTCAAGATCACCTCCTCTAATATTAGATAAATTAGCATGTATTACTGAAAATCTAAAGGTATGCATAGCATTATTTTGCAAAACATGCTTAGAAAGTGCATTAACTTCAGACTTAATACGAATTTGGTACAGATGTTCCCTCACCCTTTCTTTTAACTTTCTATCGGTCTTGCCAATATAAAAAGCAGTACAGGATGTGCAGATAGCAATATAAACAACATGTTTAGTGTCACAGTTGGCATTAATATTAAACGTGAATACTTGACTGGTTACTGGATGTACAAACATATTAGTGTTAGATATATAGCAGCAAAAGTTACTTTTATTGCATGGTTGAGTACCACTAAAAATTGTAAGTCCTGATGGTTGCCTGTAACTAGGAAAACATAATAACTTATATAAATTTTTCTTATTTTTATAAACAAATTGTGGCTGTTCTCCTGCTAACTTCTTAATGGATCAATTGTAAGTAAATCCGTGTTTATTGATTATTCCTTTAATTGACTGAATATCGTGGGTAAAAAATAAAGTTACTTTCTGCTGCTTATTCACATTCTTGGATACACTAATTCCATCTACTTTGTATACCTCCGTACCTGCTTCAGAAAAGCTGGGGCATGCTCTATCTGTTCTAATATTTCTAGTATATAAGAAGGCTTTGTCTATTTCTACTGATTTATAACTTCTAGCATGTAGCCTTGCTTCCAAATCACCCAGTTCTCCTTCAAAGTCACACCATAAAGGATTCAATCTTGATGCTCTAATGGCTTGTCCTTTAATGATATTAGAGAAAACATGATTAGGGTGCATACTATCCCTATGTAATAATGTGTTTTTATAACAAGTTTTCCTGTGTACACCCGTATTAATTTGTCCATTCTCCAACCGCCAAATAGATACGTCTAAAAATGTAATCTCATTTCTAGAATAAGCCATAGTAAATTTCAAAAAGGGTGTCAGAGAATTAACTTCATTCTGAAACCTTTTTAATTCTTCTAGGGTGCCCGTCCAAAGAAGAAATAAATCATCAACGGAATGTCTATAGAAAGACACGTATCTTTGCTATAACTCCAAATGAAATAATTGCTGCTCTTCCCACATTATTACATAGGGATAGTATGCACCCTAATCATGGTTTCTCTAATATCATTAAAGGACAAGCCATTAAAGCATCAAGATTGAATCCTTTATGGTGTGACTTTGAAGGAGAATTGGGTGATTTGGAAGCAAGGCTACGTGCTAGAAGTTATAAATCAGTAGAAATAGAGAAAGCCTTCTTATATACTAGAAATATTAGAACAGATAGAGCATGCCCCATCTTTTCTGAAGTAGGTACGGAGGTATACAAAGTAAATAGAATTAGTGTATCCAAGAATGTGAATAAGCAGCAGAAAGTAACTTTATTTTTTACCCAAGATATTCAATCAATTAAAGAAATAATCAATAAACACTGGGATTTACTTACAATTGATCCAGAGATTAAGAAGTTAGTAGGAGAATAGCCACGATTTGTTTATAAAAATAAGAACAATTTTCATAGGTTATTATGTTTTCCTAGTTACAGGCAACCATCAGGACTTACAATTTTTAGTGGTACTCAACCATGCAATAAATGTAACTTTTGCTGCTATATATCTAACACTAATATGTTTGCACATCCAGTAACCAGTCAAGTATTCATGTTTAATATTAATGCCAACTGTGACACTAAACATGTTGTTTATATTGCTATCTGCACATCCTGTACTGCTTTTTATATTGGCAAGACCGATAGAAAGTTAAAAGAAAGGGTGAGGGAACATCTGTACCAAATTCGTATTAAGTCAAGTTAATGCACTTTCTAAGCATGATTTGCAAAATAATGATATGCATACCTTTAGATTTTCAGTAATACTTGTTAATTTATCTAATACTAGGTGATCTTGAGAATTATACTGAGCAAGCAGAAACTAAATGGATCATCAAGCTACAAGCTTATGTTTTTCCTGGACTCAGTGATAGGATTCCTCTGAAACCTGCCCTTAAAAATAGGAAATATAGGCATAAATGAAATAATCAAGTTATTACATTTTTGAATATATATTATTTTTATTGTTTATTTCTTTGTATATATATATGTCTAAGAACAAGATTTTAGTCAGAATGTATTCAGGAAGTTCTTGAAATAACTTTATATATTTTTTATTCATGTGCTTTTAAAATAGTAGTTTAAGATTTGTATTAATACTATATGTTTTACAGTCATGCTCTCTTCTTTGGTCAGTACTTTTTAAGTAGCTAATCAATTAATTGATTGATTGTTTAATTGATTTATCAGGGAAGTTTTATAAAAGCATTTTTTAGTATTGGCTTGTATAGGTTTGAAAAAGCTGTATAGCGAAAGCGCTTACCGACTGAACTTGCTGTTAATAAAGGAGTTTTTTATGCTCATTCTTATATTTGAGCCTGGAATTATCAGTGATTTGTGAAAATTATGTTTGAATCTGAATAGACTTCATGCAATCCAACTGAGTGTCTGAAGAGACGTATTAGTGGGAATCCCACACTTTATTTGTGTCAGCCTGGTTTGACCTCGAACAGTTAACTGTTATATTTTTATATACTGGCTTTTTACCACTTTCTGTTCATGGTTGTACATCTGCTGGTGGAGTCTTTTATTATCTGGTGTTCAGACAAATATATGGTTGAATTTATATAAGTGGGGAGACATAACATTAGTTAGGAAATTAAGTAGGGAAAATCACTAAGGCAAAGTAGTGCATAGTTTGTTAATAATTCCGTGGTGAGAGTTGCAGCTAGGAATGTAACTACTTATAGAGAAGTAGTGTTTTTAGAAGGAATATCTTAACAGAGTTAGTATGTACACCCAAATTGTATTAAGTAATGCTAAGTTAATAATTAACCTGGAGTGTTACATGTGCAAAGCCAAGATTCACATAAGTGTCTTTAGAGATATTTTGAAATGATTAAGATTATTTATGGATCTAACACTATGTGGAAGGGTATTTCAATTTTTGGCAACAAAGTTCGAGTAGAGAGAGTTGCCCGCTGTGATGGATACTTTGGTTACTTGAAGTAAGTCTTTGTTAGATGATCGAAGATTATGAATGCTAGAATATGTTTGTAGAATATTTTTCAGGGAAGGCACATTGTCAGGATTGTGCATTATTTTGTGAGCCATTATTAATGGGTTATAGTTCATAACACTAGATAGTTCCAACCAAGAAAGATTTTTGAGGCATTGACAGTGATGGGTTGAATGTGTGGAATCTGTTGCAAATTTGGCAGTCTTATTGTAACATGATACTAATTTACTAAGTTCTGACTTTTTGAGGTTGGTAAGTATGGGGGATGCATATAAGAGTGAGGAGAGAAGGTGTGTTCTAGCTATAGCTATTGTTGCAGCGTCTGTTAAGATTTTTTGTTTCTATACATTGTTCTCATTTTCTTGTGAACCTTTTTGATTATGTTAGAAATGTGTATGTCAAAGTTTAGTCTGTTGTCAATTATGATGCCTAATAGTTTTGTTTAGGAATCTGGGAAAATCCTAGTATTATTACTGGCAGTGATATAAAAGTTAACTGGGAGGTTAGTAGGTTTAGATGGATGAAAGATCATAAGTTTAGTTTTATTAGGGTTGAAGATGAGTTGTGAGTTTGCTAACCACGTTTCAATATCAGAAAAGTCTTTTTGTGTGGCTGGAAGAAGTTGAGTTATTGTGGATGCTGCACATATGAGGATTGAATCATCTGCATATTGTATGATAGATGCTTGACAGGAGGCAGTATTAAGATTTTATATATATATATATATATATATATATATATATATATATATATATATATATATATATATATATACATACACACACAGAAATAGTTGGGTTCACCCCAGTCTGTGAGCACATACTTGAATTTATTTATTTGTTTTTTTTTTTTGATGTGGGGAAGCAGGACAATTTGTCAAATTATTCCTTAATGAGATGTGCTTGCTAGGATATATGATTACTTGGTGGGATTGCAACGGTTTACTATCAATTTGTTGACTGTAACACAGTCGAATAGCCATGTTGCCGAACCAAAATGTCGGTTCACACATGGACTAACGTAAATGTCGAACCGTATGTCCGAAAACGTCAATATTGACATTTTTGAACAAGAAGCAGACTCCCAGACTGTCTACCTGTCAAAGTTACCACTCTACATTACATGTTTGCAGGGAAGCAAGCCCCCCTGCACCCCCCACACCCCCCTACTTATATATACAAACTCAGAGATCGCACTACAATGAGGGTAAGGGTAAATTTCCAAATTCCCTACTATAGTGCGATCTGGCTTGGAATGTCAGAATTCACAACAGCGAATGCTGTATGATGTAAGTTCCGACATTTTTTGTGTCAATGTTTTGAGTCGACATATGGCTCTCTCGACATTTTGTAAATCGCACAAGTTGTGATCGACAAACTGATAGTAAACCGATTGCAACATAGTGTAGGTATGGAAGTTTCTCCTTATACCCACTGCTGTATAATTCTAGAGTCATTATAATTAGAGTTGTGAGGATATGGGGCTCCCCCCTTTGTAAACATTTTTTATATTGCTATATGAGTGCTTCAGTTCAGTTTGGGACTGTAATTATTTGTACTGAAATCAGTTGTGCACCATTATGAAGTATTAGTGTGCTAACTGCCATGTGATCTGGAAGCTAGTATGGGTACAGATGTTGGGGTCTTGGGCTGCAAGAGATATTTTCCTTATTGTGTTATTTGCTGTATGATCTAGAAGCTAGTATGTCTAGTCATGTTGGGGTCTTGGGGTGCAATGGAATTTTACCTCACTGCAACAATTGCTTCTTTTTGAAATTTACTTTTGATGGATATTAATTGATTCATTTTATTGTGTCCTATACATATATCTATCTGTTTACCTATCTATAAATAGATAGAGTGATAGATAGATAGATAGATAGATAGATAGATAGATAGATAGATAGATAGATAGACAGATGGTTTACCTTTACAAGGTCGCAAATAAAGTATGCGACCCGTCAAATATCTGACTCAAAAGGTCGTACACTGCACTTTCGAATGCTTAAAACAGCGAAAGTGCTACACAAAGAAGTCAACATTTTTGCGAATGTTGAATGTGTTCGAAACACCTGACGTTTCTGGATGTAGCCAAACACCGATATGCAGGGGAGCAAGCCCCCCTGCACCTCCCATGTGGGGGCTGCTCCCCCACCCCCTGCTAATTTAATATACTAACTTTGACATTGCACTACAGTGAGGGAAGTGTTACATGTTCCAATCCCCACTGTAGTGCTATCTGCACTCAGAATGCAGAATTCACATGAACGAATGCACACTGACATTCGCTCATTTGAATTCACAATAATTTTTTTTTTTTTTGACATTTGGAAATTTTGCCATTGTACTTTTGGGCTTTAGAGCATTGCAGAAAGTGATTGTGACCTTATGAAGGTAAATCAGATAGATATAACAACTGTAAGTCAAGATATAGAAGAAATATGGAAATTGCTAGGAGTAACTTAAGAGTAATTGCTGGACAGATTTTCCACTTCCCTTTATTTTGTCAATTTGTGTGATAAGTGAGAAATAAAATAATAATGTTGTTTCAAATTCAGTTCATGTCCAATTAAAGCATGAAATCTTGAGTAAGTAATTTGCTTCTTCTGTAACTGAATTTGTATTTTGGTTCTGTTTGGTAAGTATTAAATCATTAACACTATAAATATACAAAGGCAATGCTATTGAAAAGAACTGGGTTGTCATGTATTGTAACCTGAGTAATATGAAAATGCATTGAGCTTTAGAAAACTAATTTGCCTGGAATAAAAGTGGTAGGACTCTACTCAGAACTTAATTTCATATCTGTTACTGAAACATTATAATTATGCTATAATAATTATAGTGAATCCTTTCATCAGATTTAAAGTCTGACAGCTTCTCAAAAACGGATGAATTTTTAGGGAGAAAGTATTTGGTATATTCTAGCACTGATAAAAAAATAGCTTCATTGGTATACTGTTTGTAGCTCAGTATTGTTTTCAAATAACCTCTGACATAAAGGAAAAGCTTTTTGTCTGCTTTGCTTATATTCATTTAGAATAGTTGCAAGTACCTCAGTATGTATGCTTTCTAGGTTTCAATAACATACTGTAGTTTGAAAGTTTAACATTTTAATATAAACTTGTCTTAGAGTGACCAGTGAATGGGAAGTTCATAGGGTGCAATGTGGTCTCTCACCTATGTGTGAGTCATTATTTTGAGGTCATCCAAGTAAGGTAAAGTTTTGCTCTCTTTACCCCCCCCCCCCTTTTCCCATTTTCTACATGGGATTGGGGAGTCATGTTAACTTTCACCGTCTCATGATTTAATGCCACTGTCTTCTCTCACACAATCTGTCCGTCTCTTTGTAAGATGCCCTCATTCTATCTTGCCTTCCTCCTGTCTGTCTCCAATCTTCTTCACCAGATTGTTTTCTGCTTCCCTGCACATGCGCACAAACCACTGTAATCTGTTCTCTGTGCCCTTCTCTGCAATTGGAGATACTTAGGCTTCTGGTCCGATGTCATTTCTTTGTCTATCCCACAGTGTACATCTTATCATCCATTTCAGGCACTTCACCTTCATCACCTTTAACATCCTTAACTGCTCTGCCTTTATTGCCCGTGTTTTTGTACCTTACAGTAGTACTGGTCACACCACTATTTTTCACACCTTACTTTTCAACTCCTTTGGCATTCTTCTTACATACACCACCCAAGTACTCTGTACCATTTTGCTGCAGCCACTATGATTCTAGCTTTGATCTCATCATTCAGACTTCCCTTCTTCTCAACCATCCCTCCCAGATACTTAAAGCTGTTAATTTGTTCCACTATTTTCACTTGTATCTCATTTCTCAGTTTCTTCTGATTTCCCACATTTGCTGCCATTACAACTCTTATCTATATTTAGTTTCATCCTAACTGACTTCAGTCTTGCATTCCATTCCCTCATCATTCACTAAAGTTCTTGATCAGAGTCTGCCTGTAATTCCACATCATCTGCGTACAGTAACTTTGTGGATCTCTCCCCTCCGACCTACTTGCTAATGTAGTCCATCACAAGGTGCTTAGAGCTTAACCCCGATGCATACCCACTCAAACTGGGAACCCCTCAAAAGTCTGATCACTGTTCATACTCATGTCATTGGGTCCTTTCACATAGCTAATACTAGCAATGTTTCTGGGAATTCAAACAATTGCAGGATTGCCCAAATCACCTTTCTTAGGAACTTGTCATATGCTTTCTCCAAGCCAAGAAATGCTCATTGGACTCTTTCCTCATCTCTAGCTTCTTCTGGACTATCTGTCCCACTGTAAACATCAGGTCTGTTGTGCTGCATCCTGATCTGAATCCAAATTGCTCATATCCCATCTTACTTTCTGCTACTCTGTGTAATTGTTTATCAATCACCATCTCCAGTAATTTCGCACAGCGTGTGGTTCTGTTTTGTTTTGCCCACAGTTGTGGATGCCCCTTTGTTCTTGTACTCTGGCACTAGTATGCGTATTCTGTAGTCATGAAATACACCTTTCTCTCTATACCAACATGAGCACCCTCTGGAGCCAGTTCTTCCCTAACTCACCCAACATCTTGATCATATGTACCGTGACCTCATCTGACCCTGCTGCTTTCCCTGACTTCATTTTCACTTGTGATGTTCTTACTTCTTTTATTGTGTGTTCCACTTCTTCTTTCATTATAGGCTGTGTCTTGGATAGTACAGCTTCTCTAGTGTTTTCTTCATTCAGAGGTGATGGAAGTACTCCTTCCATGTTCACTGGTGAGGAGGTTTTTGCTGGAGTTTCACATGAAGACTGATGACTATAATATTTATCTTTCTGTCATTGCCTTGCAACCTGATAGAGTTTTATTTTTATATTAGTTTGTTTACCAGGGTAGTGCACTGATCACAATAGACCATTTGCAGGCACAGCCCGAGTGAAGAAATTCACAAGAAGAGAACAGAACAAATTAAAAAAAAGAATAATCACAGAAGCTAGCCTTATATACAATTGATATAAGTGAATATTTTTAACAGAGTAGAGTTTCTTTGTACCATCTACTGAGTTACTTCCTAGAAGCTGGAAGAGTTTCTTGCAGCTGCTATTGTAGCCTTTTTGTTAGCCAGCCAGTATTCCTTCTTACTCTGCTCCATCCTGTCTATCTCCTAGTTTTCCCCTGCACTCCTTACTTCTTTTGATGAATCCTTGGCTTCTGCATTCCACCAACAGCTTTCCTTATGTACCTTATTTACATACCTGGCTTGGCTGCATGTCTATTCTGTAATCCTCACACATGCTGTTTTCAGACACTGCTATCCTTCTTCAACTTTGCCTATTTTCTCTTCTTCCTGAGGTGCTATTGCCCTGATTAATTATTGTGCTTTCTCTCCAGTCAACTTCCAGGTCTTCAGCCTAGAATCTTTTGACATAAGAGCCTTCTTTGACCACTGCTTGCAGCTGATTGCTGCAAACATTTAATTTATGATGTAGACAGATTGTTTCTCTGTGAATGGCTTTGCAATCACTGATTCTACCCCTAATCTGTTTTCTTACAAGGATAAAGTCTACCAGAGTTGCATGCTGGCCAGTCTTGTATGGCATCTTGTGACTGTCTCTCTTGCTGAACCATGTGTTGGCCACCATCAAGCCATTTGTCAGAAAGAAGTCTAGAATGGCTTCTTCCTTATTTCTGTTATCCCACCCATGTGGAACCAGGCAGTCCACATATCTTGTTCTGTATTTTCTGATATGTGCACTCAGGCCCCCTTTATCAACAACAGCTCATATTATCCGGCTTTATCTAGTAGGTTCTGTACCTTTTGTCTGAATGAACTCTTTTTTTCAGTATCACAACCCTGCTGTGAGCCATAGGCTGAGATTATGAATTATGCCCCATCCTTACACTGCAGTCTAATTGCCATTAGTCTTTCACAAATTCTGATGACATCCCTCACTGTCTTCCAAAACCTCTCCCTCTCCACAATTCCCATTCCATTTCTAGTCTGTCCTCCTCTTAAGGAGTAGATTTTTGTTTTACTTCTTTTTTCTGCAGTCAGTATAGGTGATATTTTAATTTTTCTGCAGTTTATGTTCCATATTTTCCTGCATTTTAACCTCGTTTAAAGAAGCAAGACTGTTTCTGTAGCACAGTCCCACAGGAACAATCATACTTTCCTGAATTTAAATTTACAAAAAACAGAGGCCAGGAAGATGCAAAAGCTAGGTTTACATTCAGTATGATGATGATGATGATGATGATGAGAGTTATTCCTTCTTTAAATAGGAACAGTTTCAAATAAGTCTTTCCAGAAAATGTTCCCTGTTTTAGAGAGTTAATCCAAGCAAATAACTCAAGCTGTTCATATTGTTTGAGATTGGCACAACTCTGGTGTGTCTAGCATTATATCCTTTGAAGTAACTTACATTCTTAAATAAGTATATAATTATATCCATACATTCCATATTCATAATGCTTCACTCAGTTTGAACTTTAATAAATCCTTTTAGATAATTATATTAGATAATGCAGTGCAATTCATTGAGATGCATGGTGTGCTGCCCTTCTGTTGTTCTCTGCAGGGCATTTTGGACATTGGTTGCAAGCTATGATGTTCTCCTCTGAGACACAGGTATAGTGCATATTTTTGTTGAGTCTTGGGTATTTTGCACCATTTCCATTAGTTGTATTCTCAAACGTCATGTGATATACCTCTGGCACAGTCCAGTCCATGGGTTCACATCCATAAATGAGACTCAGCATCTAAGCATGTTTTTAATATATAAAATTATATAAAGCAACTGTGTCTAACTAGACTACCTCGAACTCTGGGAGCACAGGGTCATATGGGTAGTAGAGCCAGGTATTAACAACTCATTATCATCTCTCTGAAATGAGTAGTGTATGTGTAAAGCAATGTATTTAAGTTAACTTTAAAATGTTAAGCAAACCACATCTCCACAGAACACCAAACACACAGATGCAGACATGTACTGACACAAAGGGACATAGTAATACACCTACACATACATAAACACATACAGACACGCACACACACACAGACACGCACACACACACACACACACACACACACACACACACACACACACACACACACACACACGCACACACACACACACACACACACACACACACACACACACACACACACACACACACACACACACACACACACACACACACACACACCATGTTCATAGTCTAACATAGTTCATAAGTTCATAGTTAAATATTAGGCCATCATTTTGCAGACTATCACATACCTTCCCCATAGTCAGACATTGACCAAAGTGAGAATCAAATCTTGTTCTTAGTAACTGTGAGAGAAAACCTTACATTATACCATCCTCCATAATAGCATAATAAAATAATAACATAGTAGCAATACTATATGAATATATCCTGACATACCGATCAACATAACTACATTCCAAACTAAGACAAGAAAGCTATTTCCACAGAATGTGGTGAGAATAGATAATAATTTGGTATGAAAATCTCCGCCTCTATTTTTTTCTTAAATTTGTTAACCAAAGCTGGGTACTTTTTTTCAGCATTGAATCCTGTCCCCTGGATTCTTCAAGCAGATCAACAGTTTCCAGCCTCCATCAATTATCTTTAAGTGTCCCCAGTATTTCCTTTGGGGTTGGAACCAATGAGTGCCAGGTTTGGCAGGACAAGTGGAGCTAAGTAGCTCAATGTATCACATACATTGGCACTACATACCATGGAGGTTTTTTTGCTATTCCCTAACTGGACTGAGCTAGTGTTGTAAGGCACACCACCACACATAATGCCAGCTCCCTTCAGGCCCTCCTCAAGTGCCATAATTTTTTCAGCACTTTATGATGGACAGAAAGTCTTCCCTCCTCCTGAAAAGGTCGAACCAGGACAGCTGCTCTTCCCCACAGATCCTCCAACATCAGAGCTGCTAGTCGACCCTGCATCATCTGGATTGCAGTAAAAGCACCATACCTCTACATCTTACAGGCAGATTCTTTCATGCTCGAATTTTCACTCGATTCAAATAGCTTATACAATTTATACATATAAGCAATCATCACAGTATCATGCTCCTGTATAAAGCTGGCCAACAAAACCTGAGGCTACAATATCTGTAATATTTATTTTACATTTTAGAATGGGTAATGCTCAATCAAGTTAGCCAATTGTGCAGTCCAAACATTGTATGTTTTTGTGTACTTACACCAGAAGCTTAATTTTAAAATGAAAATGATAGTTTATTACTTTTGAGCTTAAGATTTAATGCCAAAGTTTTGCTTTGCATGGTGCATATTGTAGTCTTTTTCAAATTCATGAGAAAGATTGTAAAAGATTTTTTTTGCTAATTTTCTTTATTTATCCTTTGTTGACTGGGTTAGATTTAAAGATGTAGTTACTTTTGGAATTTTTCAGTCCTACTGTATCAGATTCCATTAAAATGTTACTATGATATAAGAAATGATTCTATATAAAAATACATGTATGATTTTAGAAGAACATTCTTAACTGCTCAGTTGGCTGTTTCAAATAACTTGAATTATGTTCTAAAGCTGGTTCATGTTCTTTCATTAAAACTTACATTCTGGCATTATCATGTTAGAGGAGTTGAAGAATCACACATTCAGAAGCTCAAAGCTATAAGTCTGAAAATTTAGAAATGAGTATCAAAGTCTATTAATACTATATTAATGTTTTAACTCCTCTGAGCTTGATTGCTGGGATCCTGAAGAAAATAAGAAAATGTCATGATCTCCCCTGCATATGTATATATATATATATATATATATATATATATATATATATATATATATATATATATATATATATATATATGTAGCAAGGTACAATATATACTTATGTCAGCTAAAAATGCTTAAGCTAAAAAGTTATTTTGCTGCTTTTGTGAGATATATAAAATCACTAAAACACAGAACTCAGACACACTTATTTATTTATTCATTCATTCAGTCATTTATTCATTCCTTCTCTAAATTGCCAACATAGAATTGACCCTTAGTATTGAAGACACTCTTGTTAACATCCCATTTTGTTGAGTTTGCCTGAGCAGAGCCCATCAAAAGTAATATTCCCAAGATTTTTGCATACATCCTAACCTAACATTGTGTGGGGCATTGCCTCCACACCCTCCGTTGATGTAAATCTCCTCTGCTGTTACACAATTTATTGAGAAAGAGAGATCTAACAGTAGTTTGACAACATTGCCCTCAGTAATGTGGACTATACCCGTCCCATATTCGGCACACTTGTTTCTACCTGAAACAGAAAGCAGGAAGCTTACAGCATGCATTGGCTTTTCACCCAGTGATACATATTTGCAGAAAGATTTCCAAATTTGTTTCAGAACTAGAAGTAAACAACAAGTCACTCACCAAATACTGCAATGGACTGGTTATGTCAAAGTTGTGGCCTTTTGGGTGACAACAGTATCTTTCAGCCTTTGAGAAATAAAGTCCTTAAATTAATACAGCTAAAAGCCAAAAGTGAAACCATCTATTCCAATTACATAGTAATCCAACAAGTCTACAAGAAAAAATATTAGATTTTACCTATATAATGCTACCAAGTCTCTACCTAAAATATTTAATCATGTCTACATTGAATCTAGCAGGCAGTTATACAAATGCTGGGAAGTGTAGGAAATGTAATAATGAATATGTGGACAAAAATCATGGTGTTTTGCCTAAATCATAACAATAATGAGGTATTTAGATTCTAGAATGAGTTACATAAAATCAACGCATTGAGTGAACTGTAGAATGATCTTGGATGTCAGTTGCAAAATGTAAACTGGTATATTTTTAGATTGTCCCGCTGTTTAATATGTTATAGGAAGCCTGATAGCTTTCTGACTTTTGACTTGTTACTAACATGGCAGTACAGCTTAGAAACATTTTACACTTCTGTAAGATCATGGATTTCAGTGATACAGGCACGTAAAATCTTTATATTATCTTCTGTTTAGTAGTTTGCAGAGACTTGATGATAGATAACTGCAGTTTCACTGACTTAAAGTGAATGAGAACATAATTCACCATTTAGGTTCTAAGGTAGTATAAACACAGAGGAAATATGATCATGCAGTCTGTAAGCCCAGTTCTATGCCACATTAACCTCAAAAAGGCAGTATCAAAATCATCATATCATAATGGATATATACAATGACATCAGGGTAATATAAAGTGTTCTTTAGGGGAAATAGCTCTTGGGATTAGATCTTTGTGACTAGACCAAGTCATGCAAACTGCACAGCATATGTTGCTGGGAGGACTAGTCCATTACATCATATTTATATCTGTGTAGCTGTATAATTAGGAAAAATCTATCCATCTGTGCAGTTTTTTAATCTGCTGGTAAAGTTGTTAGTTTTGAGGTAGGCTGCAGCATTTGCATCTATTTTTAGCCTCAACTATTACATAAAAATCTCCAAAACGGTCAAGTGGCAATTATAATACAATTCCAAAGAAAAAAAACAAGTATCTAAGATGCAAAACACAGCATTATGCATGTATAGTAAAGAAACCTAGCATAATTCAAATTGAACATAAGCCTGAATACTTCAAGTTCACTGTAGGGCCTTGACCTGAGCTCTCAGGTTGCTATGCCACTGTTATCACTCTTACAGATGACCTCTAAGCAATTGAGGACCAGAACTGAGCTGCATACAGATGTGAAAGCTGTGGCTGGTCTGCTTGACTGCATTAGGAACTCACTGCATATTCCATACACATGCAGCTGCCAGACTGTCTTGCACTGTGCATGAATACATACGGCTACAGATATTCAGGGCAGAAAAAAATTGTGTAATCCAAGTTTTAACAAGCTGCACTTATATCATCTGATTACTATCCTTGAGTCCGTAGATGAAGTCTTAAGATTTCTACACTGTGAATTTCTTTGAGAACTTGAGCATGACCATGTTGTGGTACAATTAGCATACCTCTGTATCAATAATATTAACTAAATCATTTCTAGCTATGCATGATTGATTTGGTTAGACAGACACATGGGCTATCCTCTGCTTTATAACTACTTATTGAATGAAAAAGATTAATACTGTTACTCTTTTCTGTGTGTGTATTCAAGCCAAACCATGTTGAAGTAATGCATTTTATTTTATTTCGTTTTATTTGCATATGTAATACAAATATATATATATATAAGGATACATTATATCATCAAGCCTTATGGATAACTGCTATTCCATTGAGATTATTAATCAGCTTTTCATGCACATTGTAAAAGTTAAAACTAATAAAAGTAAAACTTCTGATAGCCTTATGTTTATTTATTTACTTCAGAAGAACATGTTTCCTTAAAGAACTAGCTGGGCTCTGTCACAAAAAAGGCAACCTACAGCTCAAGTCTCAAGAAATATTTTGTTAGAACACTGTGTTAATGCTGGTAGATTGTTTCTGGAAGACAAGTCAAAGCTCTGTACTGAGACGAAATTATGGCCGATACAGATGAACTCATCCATGTTATGCTGATGAAATGCAAAACTGCATTAAGCAGACTCAATCAGGTTAAAGTTATTTTTAGCCACGAAAATTCACTCAGAATTGATTAAATCAAAGTAGTCATTCCTGCTAATTTTGAAAATTAGAAGAAGCATAAAACGTAGGTAGCAGCTAACCTTGTTTCAGTGCTGCTCAGAGTTTACTAATCCTTTTTAATAGCAAGCATCTCACTATTGATTAACAACAGAAGTAAATGTCATACTGCTTAAAGCCATTAGAATAATCGAACATAAAATATGTTTGAACTACAGCACAAAACATATTATAGATCAAAAGATGCTAAACAGCACCAAATGTAGCTGATTTTCTGAACATCTTTGTTACCATAATAGAATGTTTTATTATGTGATGCTCACCAAAAATGTAACTCATGGAAAGACAGACACTCCCAAGTTACTCCCTAAGGCATCTGCTAGCATGCTTTTATAGCTGTGACTCTGGTATCTAAATCAATAGCATTTCTCAAGGAACATTATTCTATCATAAATCATCATTTATAGAGTGTTTTGTTACTAATAAATTCAGATCCTGAAGGAGTGAAATAGGAACTGGTTAACAGTGCACCATTGTATACTTTGGAATCAAGTAAAGAGGTGTATTGGCATTCTGTAAATCTTCAGCTCTACAGTGCGTTCAGCCACTTGTAAAGATGTTCTTAGACATCAAGGATTTTCTCTGTTGCAACACTTCTGATATTATGGTAACGATGCCTTGTACAACGTTGAAAATAAGAGAACTGATTGTGTCAATGGTACAGATATTTGTTTTCAGCTTCTGTTTTATAGTTTGAATATGCAAAAGTGTTTCTCTGTTTTCATTAGTTATATCTTTTAATATACTGACTATGTATGTGCTTATCCATAATGGCTTGGATGCCTAGAGATGTACTACATATCACAGAAATGTTTTCACAGCACAACAGCGATATACTGCAGTGTAATCTCCATAGGAATATTTAAAAGGTGGCACAGTGAATATCTGCTCAGATAGCTGTTATATGGCATGGAGAGTGGAACAATGCCAAAAATCAGCAAGTCAACCACAGCAGAGCAGAACAACAAGCTATTTGTAGAACAATGGAGTAACCATGGGTTTACTACTATGAACCTTGCAACACTGTTGTACTTTACCTTCAGCAGGTCACTTGAGTCAGTATTTGGAGGAACAGTCAGTCAGCACATGCTACATGGTAACACTGTACAGTGTATTGTAAACCGGTGTTGTCTGCTGCCCAGACAACTACTCATAACACCAAAAGTGTCCAAGGAAGGGAAGCATAAAGAAACATGCAGGTTGGGAAAGCAGAGTACTTTTTTGTGGGGGTAGTTACCCCACTTTGTATCTTCAGAGATAGAAGGAATGATAGGAAGGGTGATAGGGAAACAGGGAGAAGAAAGGTCACACAGGCATAAGGCATTACAGACAGTACAGACAAACAAAGATGGAGGTGTACACACTAGAAGAGGGAGGCATGGGCTGGACAGAAACAAACATAGAGTGGGCAAGTGGTTATGTAGAAGAGCGGAGAATGCAGAAGGGGTGGATTGTGATACACAGGATGTAGGTCTGATGATAGGTTGTAGAATGGGCAGTGTGCTGATTGACCCATAGGGGTGTCAATGGCACGCATGAAATGACAGCAGCCACACGCCCTTTGATGTCATCAGGAGAGGCAAGGCAATGGCTTCTCATTAGACCATTGCTCTGTCTACTCCTTCCTCTACCATCTGCATCACTGGGGGCGGAGCCACACTGGATGACTGAGCAGGATTATCTGCCTGCTTGAAAGAAGTCAGAATACCCCCCTGAACAGAAACGTCCAGTTTTCTCACTTATAGCAGCCACAACCACAGCTTGAGGAGGAGGGACAGGAAATAGCTGACCAACCTGCATTATGTTGGCATCGTCATAATCTGCAAAAGAGAGATGCAGTGGTAAGGAAAACATATGTGAAGCTGTCCTACAGATAGGACAGTGTGTTTAGTGTGAGTTAGTAGGTTAAAAGCAAACTAGTCCCCCTGTCCTGAGAGCATCTGATGTCTTCTGTAGCATATGACATGGTTAGCCTCTCACTTTCTGCACTACAGGACAAATGACACACAACAGCTTTCACACAGAGGTATAGGTGAAATACAAACAGCAAAGCAATGCTGCACTCACACATGAACATGCAAGATATCAGAAACCTGGAAAGTTTTTCACAGTATCACAACCAAGCCGTGGTCCCACATGAAAATGTAGGGTAGAAGTAGCTTGACATGATGCCTGCAGCCTGATTACTGAGCAGCTGTGACTGTCGCCCCAACATGTTGGTACTTCAATAACATTACAATCCCCAACATGAATCACCCCACCTCAACCACACTTCCAGCATTCACTAACTACCCCTTACGCATCTCACCCTCACTCTTTAACCACACCACCTATGACCTACACCCCTACAAACTACTCCATTATCAAACCAAATCTAACGTACCCATACAATGTGACTTAGCCTTCTCCAGATACCTACAGACCATAATACACATTGCCACTCACCTGCTATGCAGAGGCAATATCAGCTCCAACCAGGGGAAATAACAAGTCCAACAAATCACCAAAATCAGTATAGAACCAATACTAACCTACTTAAGAAAGCATCCTACATTCTAATAATAAATCATAACATAAGAAGCATCCTTAACAAAACCACTGAGCCCCATGCAACCATACCATTATATGTACCTGACATCATCTTCCTCACAGTAACATGGCTTAAACCACACATTAAAAATGAATAAGTACTTCCCCCTGGTTATAGCATGCTATGAAATGACTGTACAGCTAAAAGAGGAGGAGGAGTCACTCTCCTATATCAGAACAACATCAATGTTGAACTATTTAACATAGAAATCCCTGCATTTAATAATGCAGAGATCCTACTTGCTAAGGTAAGACTAAATACACAAAAACAGTTAAATATCTTAGGATCATATATCCCTCCAGGAGATAACATCAAAACCCTAGAATCTCTTCTTCAATTGACATCAGAAACCCTCCCCCATGAAACCATTATACTAGGCGACTTTAATATTGATTGGACCTGACTTAATTCATCCCGGGTCTATATTATATCATCGAACGCTTAACAAGGCGAACGCTGATTGATCGACCTAATTTAAGCCAAAGCTTACAATCTCGAACTGTCAGATCAACGATTATTTTCCCAGGGAAAAAAATTGCTGGTCCAAAACACATACACACAACACAAGCACACCAAACAAACAGAAATCCACACACATACACCTAAAATCTGATACCTAACCCTACACTAAACTATGCACACACCACTAACTACCCACTTACCTTAACCCAAACCCTAACCCTAAGGTGTGTCACTATTGCACACTCACCTCACCCGCTCCCTAACCCTAACTCACTTAAATCCGCCCTAACCCTCATGTCCAATCAATCGCACACACACCTAACCCGAGACCTAACCCTAACTCACCTAAATCACCCTAACACTCACATCCACACAATCGCACACTTACCTGAATCCGACCGGTAACTTTTCACCATAACACTGAAAATACCGAAGCAACAGAAACAGACAACCGAATTCTTTCCCTAGGAAAAAGTTTGAGTTTCTGCTGCTTTGATATTTTGCAGTTTCGCAAAAATAAGTTTGATCAATCAGCGTTTGCTTTTTTAAGCGTTCGAGGATATAATATAGACCCAATCACCCCACCCCTCAAATCATATTATCTGTTATGGATTCTAACAGCTTATACAAACCCCTACTAGGGTAGACAAAACCTCAAAAAAAGAATCAGTACTAGACTGGATTCTCACCAAATACCCATCTTCCACTCATAATTTTGGTGCACTACTCGACACTCTAAGCAACCACCTCCCAACCTTTTTCATCAGAGACCAAATTAAACTCACTAGAACTAGCTCTCTTAAGCACATCAGATACACTAAAAACTTCAGGGCTGATGACTTTAATATAGCCCTTAAACACTCTAACTGGTCCCATCTTTTAACACTTCCTTTAGATGAAGCAGTTATTTCAACACTATCTTCTTAGGGTTTCTCAACCAACTTGCCCCACTAAGACAGATCCGCACTAAAACCATCTATGCCCCATGACTTACCAAGAGCACTAGGCAAGTTATGAAACAAATGGACAAACCGGTGGACACCTGGCACAAAACAAAACTACTCTTAACAGGCAAATATTCTTAGAACTGAGAAACACTGTAAAAAAACAAATCAGACTAGACAGACAAAAATACTATAGTGAAATTAAAACTAAGCACAATGCCAACCCACAAAAGTTCTGGGCCACTATAAACAGTATTCTCCAACCAGGTAAATCACCAACTCCACATCCAAACATAGACACCACCGCTATAAACATAGCCACCCAATTCAATGAGTTCTTTACCAACTCTATATTAAAGCTGTCAACAGACCCACACTCCTCAACCCCCACTATACTATATAACCCATCAAATAATGCTAACTCCTTCACCCTTCAACCTGTACGAACTTACACAATCTATAGACACCTAACCAAACTAAAACCCACCACCCTAGTAGTAGACAAACTACCTGCAAAATTCCTACTAATAGCTGCCCAAACCATTCCCTACCCAATCTCTATAATCATTAACAAATAACTCTCAGAAAAAAAGGTGCCACCTCTCTGGAAAATCTCCTACATTATACCAATACACAAAGGGGGCACCTCCACTGATGCAACAAACTACCACCCTATAGCTATACTTTCCCCGCTGTCTAAAGTACTGGAAAAATGAATCCACACCCAGATCCTAACACATCTCCTCTCCAACAATCATCTTGCCGAAACTCAACACGGATTCCATGGCAACCATAGCACTACCACTGTACGCATCCATTTTAGTAACCTAGTAAATAAGTAACAATGGCCAACTAGTGTCTGCAGTTTTCCTTGACTTATTAAAGGAATTTGATATAGTCTCCCATACAAAACTAACCTTACTCTATTATGGCTTCAAGACTATCGCTCCCAATGCCAACAAGCTGTTCAGTGGAAAAACTCCCTTTCCCCCTAGTTCCTGTAAAACCAGGAGTACCCCAAGGATCAGTCCTAGGACCCCTACTTTTCACAATATTTACAAATAATCTTCACAAAGCCACATCTCTAGCAAACCTGGTTCAATACACTGATGACTCCACCTTAATCTGCTCTGCCCCCAGCCTCCAACAACTTCTCATCAAGACCCAATCCATCGAAACCCGGCTAACAAACTCCCAGCTAATAGTAAATTGTAAAAAGACACAACTTATGCTTTTCCATCCTTCCAAAGCAGTAATAGCTACTCCCCCATTGTCTATTTCTGCATCAGATAATACCCCTATCTCCCTCGTCACACAAACCAAATTACTAGGCGTCATTATTGACAATAATATGAAATTTGACAAACACATATGTAGCTCATACAATAACCAAAATCAACAAAAAACTAGGTACTTTTTACAGATGTAAAAACTTCCTAACCAGTGACAATAAAGTTACCCTAGCTCATACCCATCTTCTCTCTACCTTACTGTATGCACCTCCTGTCCTAATTAATCTAAACAAGAGTGATTTAAACAAGCTATCAGTATGCTACAACAAAATAGCAAAATTTGCCACAAAGTCTTCCTATCGTACCTACCACTGTCAGGCCCAAAAACAGCTTTCCTGGTTGGAACTCCCTAACACCTTTGCTCTAAACCAGCTTCTTCAAGCTCACCAAATACTGAACCAACATGACAAAACTCCAGCCTTACAAGACCTGATCACCCTCTACTCCAATAACCAAGAACTTAGATCCACTAACAACGCACTAAGCACAATCTCCAAAAAGCCATTACAGCTCTGGTGACTGCCTATATTCTAGCAACATTGCCAAGACTTGGAACTCCCTATCACTGCAAATCAGGGTACAACCTAACAAAACCATCTTCAAAAAACATCTTACTTCCCATCTAAACAACTCTTGGACATGCAACTGTCTAGCACCTGGTTGACATAGTCTAACACCTTTCCCCTACCTACTATGCAACCTCTTCTTTAAAACTCCCACAGATGCATTATATATTATCACACGTTACTTGCCATCTCACTGCCATCCATTCCCCACTGTCCCATCTATACCCACTAACTCTCCCCTAGACTATGTTAAAAAGCTTTCCCTTAAAATGTCAATGAACCTCATATGAACCTGTCTATATTCTCCTCCTTTGACAAACTGGCTAATATTTTTAGTTTTTCCTTTCTTCTCTTATCTTCATTACATCTTCAAGATTATCTGGCTAGTATTTTTTGTTTAGTTTTTTTCCTTTCTTGTCTTATCTTCAGTACATCTTCAAGATTATCTCTATTAAACATAATGTATGAACAACAATCGTATGTTACTACCTGCTATACTTTTAATTGCATGTCTAAACCACTATGCTTATGTAAATATCTTATACAATCATATGTTATTATCTGCTATATTTTATAACTGTATGTGTAAACCACAATGCTCATGTAAATATCTTATGTATAGTATATTAGCAATTGTTCTGGAGCTTTTCTCCACGGGCCTCTGCTGAAAACAGACCTCCCCGGTGAAGAAATGTAAAATAAATAAAAAATAATGAATAAAAACAACAGGCGTAATATCCATAAAGTCCCCCCACAGTAGGCCACATGATATGTCCTGCTATCTGTCAGGAGACACTGACACAGTCTGGAACACTATTAGGACAGCAAAGACACTGGGCAGGATTCACGAAGCCTCCGTGTAAGAGTTATAACTCATACACGGAGGCTGCAGTTAAACGGAGTGATGTCAGCATGCTCTGCATATTCATGAGAGCATGCTGAATCACACTTAAGGCTAACACAGTCCATGTAAGACAGTAGGGGGCGTGTCCGTAGGCCGAGCCCTGTAAGCGGACACGCCCCCAGAAGAGGAAAAGTTCCCAAAGTAAACACCCACGACAGAGTCCACAGAAATGTGAATAAACAGAACACAACACATGCCTCCACAGACTATGAACAGAAAACATATAAATAAACATGTTATATATATTTTTTAAATTGTAAAAATGGTTAACCGTGAGTGCGCTCGTTTGTGCGGGCGTGCCCGTAGCGCAGCTACAGTTTGCAGTCAGTGGGAAAGCATATAAGAACTAAATATGCAAAATAAGCTAGGAAGCAATAGCGTAGCGGTAGAGATGTTGGCTGAACCCACAACGCCAATTTTTTTATTTTTAGCAAAATAAGCAGGAAACAAGTCCCTGACAAATATGTACACATAAAACCACATTTTATGTAAAATGTAATGAAATAGCCCATTTATATTGAAGAAATGTGAGGTAACAAAAGAATAAAAAATGCCAGATGTGCCCATAGCTGAGCTACAGTTTAACAGAGTGAGTGCATGTGCCTGTACATGAGCAGTGGTTTAACTGGTGCAAAATGAGTGCCCATAGCTGAGCAGTGGTTTAACACGCTAAATCTATGTGCCCCTAATTGAGCTGAGCATAATATACGTGCCGATAGCCAAATGAGGCTTAAAGCAAGCCCGTTATGCGGAGCTACGCACCGCGCAAACAAGCTAACCGACGGGCAACGTTGACCAAGCCGTATCAAAACTGCCTTTACACAGACACACCCCTCAGCATGTCTAGACAGTCATGAAAAATAAAAAGCAGTGGCCAGGTTCGAACCAAGGATACTATACACCATAGTCAAGGTACTGAACCACTAAGCCATGACAGCAGTACCTATAAATGCAATAACAGCTAATATATAGGAATGAATACAAACTGGAGCATGACAATGCAGGTTTGCTGAAGTTGATACAATTCCAAAATGGCCAATCACAGATATGTGCGGGAAAATCGGACTATATAAGCCCCATAGGTGGAAATACACAGCATAAACGATAGTAGAACTGACCTGCAGGCAGAATGACAGGAGTAGGAGAGGGTAGTTGCTTTCCAGCACTGAGGTGGGGCGTTGAGGAGTCCAGGTACATGGTCTGGCTCCTAGTCCACAATCATGAGGCCCAACTCATGCAGGGCCAGGTCCTCTGGGGAGCATACAGGGCCTAGGCGTGGGACCGGTTGGCTCATGATCTCACCAGTGCCACAGGGATTCCAAGGACTGGTGAGCAGGTCCGTCACCATCATGCGGACCTGAAGAGACGCAAGCAGGACCAACTGAACCTTTGGATCCAGGAGGCCCGACAAACACCCAACGCCCCACTACTGAGTAAGTTACATTTAATTATGTATGTAAGAAATTAAACTAGCTGATATTATGGAGATGTGTATTCCAATATTACTTCATTTATATTACAGCTGCAGGTGTCCGTTCTGTGAACCGCAGAGCCTATGGCGATAGGCTGGTGCGGTTACGCCACCAGGCAGGTCAGTAATCCACTACCAGTAACTGTAAAGAAATATAAAAGTATGACAGTCAGCAAAAGAGTGCAGTGTAGTCAGTAAGGAATAAAATGTGCAAGTAACAGTGTGAAAGTGTCTGCAAGTATTGCTTGATTACAAAAGTGTGTTTCAGCCTGTAAGTTAAACCGAAAAATGAAACTGTCTGACATATATTCTGAAATAAAAATGCCCTACCTGTAAGAAAATACTACACAACCTGCAGCAGGCTGAAAAGTATAACTGCAGAAGATGATGAAATCACATGTGTGAAATATATCCCTGTTGAAATACTGAAACATGACAGAAGTCAGACTGCTGGAAAGGATTGTAATAACTACAGGTAAAACATGTCAATAAAGCCTAGAAGTAAGTACCATCCTGAATAGTAAAATGAAAGCAAGTGAGAGAGTGTGAGAAAGTGCCATGAATCCAGCAATACAGTAGTAATAACCCCTGAATAAAGTATACTGCAGTCAAGACAGAATGAAATGCATGTGAAAATCAAAACCAAACAGCGAAATCTGTTCAAAGTGTTGCTGCATCTGGAATGTGTATCCCAAAATCTGTATATGTTGCTCTCAGTCTGCAATATGCAGATAGGATGATTGTCTGATATACCAAACATCCACACTTGTCTACAGCTATATAAAGCAAATGTAGCAGGATGATGTAGCTGAACAAAGCTAGATATGAATGTGTATGAAGAACAGTACAATGTATATTGATGATGCAGTAACAGTCCTATCACCAAGTTGAAATAGTTATCATATAGGAAACTGTAGTTAGAACAGTAGTGTGTATATAACTGTAGCTATTAGAAATGTACAGCATATGTATTGGTATTCAAAGGTGTTAATATTATTTTCTTTACCCTACCCTATAACCACATATAACCCATTCCACATGAAAATGGTATGTGCAATCACAATTAACACCCCTGGACATTTGTCCTGTTGGGTCATATATATTTGCATGTCCGTTGATGCATCTGCCCTGTTCATACATCCAAACCTGATGGCCTGTTGCCATCAATTAACCCTGCATGTTGTTGGACTGTGTATTTCTGGTCAAATTATGTATGTGTTATGCACGCTGTTCAATGGTGTGAATATCTGGGTGTTTGGTTAATGGGAATACTAATACATGCTGTTACAACTAATTGTGAATGCTATTATATGTCACTAACCCAAACTGTCATGACATAATGCAAAACATAGGATGACAGGGAAGGCGGGTTCCAGCGGACCCACCTCTCCCACCTCAGCTGGCGAGTGCACCTGGCACTAGTGCTGAGTCCGGACCCTCCTCCGGTGGCCCTGTGCCACCTGCAGGTGGAAGCGCTGCAGGGGATGGGGCTCGCCCCGCCTCTGCAAGTGTGGCCGGAGGAGAACCACCACTCACCCTCAGTAGCATCCGGACTGTGGTGCGTAGGGAGATTCGGGACTCTGTTCTCAAACCCCTATGCCAGCTTGAGGCATGGGTGGCGCAACTAACGGGCATGCCTGTTGCCCGGCCTACACAGCCCCCAGCACAGCCCCATCCTGGGCAGTGAAGGAACAGTGGCAACTGCCTATGGGTGGGGATATCAGTTCCACTGTTGCCATCTGTGGGCTCATGGGCTCTGGATATCCAAACCTCGGTCCACGTCAATTGTGTAACCCCCCCCACACATATCATACACCGCCCCTGTATGCGTCTTGTTTGTCTTCTCTGTTTACCTACCCAACCTACCTCCCCAGCTGTACCAACGTCCTTCACCTGACATACCACTCTCACCTGAAAAAAAAAAAAAAAAAAGGGCACTCTGTACCCACAAAAAAATTACGCCCCATACATAGCTGCCCATTCCGCACACATGTCTGCTGGACATGGAATCTATCAATTACAATTGGCTGTACAACAAGTATTATTGTTGTCCTGACACCTCTCTCAGGGGTGGAAGGTTTCAAATGTCACACCAAATTACATACATATGCACAACTGTTGCTGAGGATGAAATGGGCAGCTATGGGCCTTACCTACATCCCTCCTGCAAATCCCAAGCTTGTTTCCCTACTGTCTTACCCTCTTTGTGACCCCTTTTTCACCACTTTCCTGTCTCCCCATTTTCTTTTCTTTCAAAGAAAATAGTACGGGTGTGCACCAGAGTAAGCACCGTTAAGCGGTTATAAGCGGGTATGCGCTTGTGTGCACGGAGCTAACCGCCAGTGTGCATGCATGAGCTCCATGCAAACCAGTGCTAACCCGGTTACAACTGCTTAAAAGTGCCTTAGTCACTTTGATTGACAGGTCCTTTACTCAGTTCAAAAGCAAAATAAAATCCCACTGTCAGTCCCGAACCCAGGACCTTGGAAACACTAGTCTGTATGACCTACCACTAAGCCATGACTCTTATACAAGAACATTGTGCTAAAATAAATATAACATGTAATAGTAGGGATGAATGTAAAGGGAATATAGGATGTGTAGTACACAAAGCATGTCATTTAGAATTACTGGCAAAACTACTGGATTTCCATAATAGTAGTGTGTGAACAGAAACAGCCATGCTAGTTGGTAGCTTGTATATAATAATGTCAGTTAAAGTACATATATAAATGTATGTATATGTACATATATATATATATATATATATATATATATATATATATATATTTATATATAGTTGTAGGAGTCATTGTGCATACACACTTGCTACAGGGAACATGAGAGAGGAATGGAGAAATGTGAATATACAACACAGCCTGAATCATGAGAGAGATACTAACATTTACACTCACAGAACACTGTCCACAGCATACCAGCATGGTCCCCGCCCTTACAATCTGAAATGGCAACGCCTATCCCACATACCCTTTTATAGCACTGACCTGAAATCACAGTGGGAACTGCAATCAATACACAACTGGCTGTATGCAATCAGCAAATGCTGGCTTACAATTGGTGCAGAGGCCATCACATGGACCTATGCAGAGACCTACAAAAGCATCCAGTGCTAACACTCCACACATGCAATACATTCATTGCACTGTCTGGAAGCAGACAGAGGGAGAGCGAGAAGTGTGAGAGAGAGAGAGAGAAAAAAAAAAAAAAAAAAAATTATACACTGTGACTCTGTCACCCGAAGCTGTCAGCAGTAACAGTAGCAGCAGCAAGCAGAAGCAGTGGTAACGCAACCAGCTGTGACAAACACAGGTAATGCAAAGTAGCAGGTTAATAGTGTGCATACTGTGAACCCTCCAAATGTGTCATAGGTCTGTATTCATAGGTATGTCCATGTGATATGTTGTGTGTATGTAGTTCCACCAAAAAGGGGTGACCATACATTACATGTCAATCAGTCTTAGGCCATGATCCTGGCAGCAGTTGTCTGTGCGTTGCCCCAGCAATGGCTGTAGTGACTGCTTTGAAAGGTCAGCCAGGTTCAAAAGGCAGGATCAGCCCATCACAAAGGCACATTGGCTGGGAACAAGTGTCTGCAGGTACCCGATATCACTGCATATGCATCCTATACTGCATAATTCCATAGCTTAGCAGACCAGGCCGGTTATGCATATGATGTGGTAGTTCCCAGGGTCAGTCAAGGTGCCCTCTTAGTGGTGTGGGACCACTGTTGCTGTATGCCACTGTCCAGGTACATATCCTGTAGTACGGCCAAGATAAATTATCAGTGTTATATGCGGTTGTATGTCCTCTCGGAGTGCAGGTAGCACACATCCAGGGATACCATGAGGTCACAGTGATGCTGTGTGTTCTTCTCTGCTGAGGGCAGCCCTCACCTGGACATGTGAGATGATAGGGAGGTTACATCCAGCTGTGATAAATATTTCAACTAGTGGGGGAGAAGGGGGGGATACGTGCACTGAACATGTCTGCAAGATTGTTGCCAATATCCGTGTGTTTGGTGAATGTTAAGTAGGTGTGTATTAACACAGAGCATATCTGAGGCATGTGGTCCATATGTGTAACATAACTGAAGAAGGCCTTGTGGTCATCCATAGTGTTTGTGTCCATTTCCCTCCCAGAGTAGGCCGTGGCCATTGTTTTGATGGACTGTAGCATAGTACCAGTGCTGACCACAGATGCCTTCCCTTAATGTGAATGTGCATTGTCCTGCAGTAGCATCCTGCTATTGTTATACAATCTGCCTCTGTCTGGGGTCCAAAGGACAGGATGCCTAACCTTTGTGCATAGGGTCTGGGTTAGAAATGTGTGTGCAAGTTCCATGCAATCTGTGGCATGTCCGTGGTAAGCATTTGCAAAGGGGTCAGCAGTGTGGCTTGTGGCTTCCACTGGCCTAGTGTGCTGCATGGATACCATCTCAGTCCCAGCAAGTGAATAACTGTCTAATCACATACATATCAAAGTAGTCTACTGTGCTGGTGGTGGTGGTGGGATATGTATATCCAGGCCGAGTAACTTCTGTCCATATCACAGTAGTGGACGGTGTTGCACATACAGTACCTTGGGATGAACCCCCAGAGTGAGGTTGTGCATTGCACCTGTCAGTGTGTGCTGACCGATGGGGCATGCTACTATGTTGTGTGGAATGTGGCAGGTATTGTTGCACAGGTGTTGGCTGAGCACTGATATCTGGCCATGTACCTGTGTATCCACCACGACACACACACATGCAACATATGGGAGTAGTAGTATATCACTACACATGAGTATCATGTGTAGTATGTGTGCCATATATTGCTGACATGGTCTGCTGATATCCTGTTTGTGTTCTCTTCCAGGGAGATGGCGTGTCAGCGTAACCCCGCCTACTCTGTGGCGGAAGACGAGGAGATCCACCAGAGCCTGGTGCGGGAGTATGACATCCTGTTTTCCCACACCAGTCAGAATCAGCAGGAGAGGGCTGCACTGTGGCAAGACCTTGTCCGTAGGGTAAATGATATTGGCACGCATAACAGGACATATGAGTGGGTACGACATCACTGCAGTGATTTAATCCAAAGTGTCCGTCAGCGTGCATCAGATATCCACAGGCAACAGGTTGCCACAGGAGGTGGGGTGGCCACACATCCCCCACTCACCAGACTGGAGC
The DNA here is from genome assembly GCF_019279795.1 of Protopterus annectens. Taxonomy (NCBI): domain Eukaryota; kingdom Metazoa; phylum Chordata; order Ceratodontiformes; family Protopteridae; genus Protopterus; species Protopterus annectens. The sequence goes on along the minus strand of NC_056725.1, from coordinate 1,978,701,588 downwards.
GGCTACTCCTAAGTGTTGTGGCTCCAGCCCCAGAACACCAACAGCAGTACACCTGCATTATGATGGAGGCTGGTTCCACACAGCAGCACGACATGGAGCGTGCAGGTAATATGCCATATGTACACTTGACTGTTCTGTACACTGTATCATATGCAATATCAATGGCACAGTTGTGCCTACTGACATTAATCTCATCATTTCTCCAGGTCCCTCTGGGGTTACAGCAAGGCAGGCCATCCATGCTGGTGAGTGTGTTTAACATAACCTATAATAGTCCTGATAATGCTAGTAACAGTAGTGTAACTCAGTAGTGCTCTGTGTGTATACTGCAGGGTGTGCATGTGTGCAGGTGTGCAGGTGTGCCTGTGCCCATGTGTGCATGTGTGCATTTGTGCAGGTGTGCCTGTGTCCACGTGTGCATGTGTGCATGTGTGCCTGTGTCCACGTGTGCATGTGTGCATGTGTGCCTGTGTCTACGTGTGCATGTGTGCATGTGTGCATGTGCCCATGTGTGCATGTGACCACGTATGCATGTGTGCATGTGTGCATGTGTCAATGTGTGCCTGTGTCCACGTGTGCATGTGTGCATGTGTGCATGTATCCACGTGTGCATGTGTCCATGTGTGCATGTCTGCATGTGTGCATGTGTGCATGTGTGCCTGTGTGCATGTGTCCACGCGTGCATGTCTGCATGTGTGCGTGTGTCCATGTGTGCATGTGTGCCTGTGTCCATGTGTGCATGTGTGCTTGTGTCCATGTGTGCATGTGTGCATGTGTGTAGAAGTGCATCACTGGGAACAATGTCTGGAGACTGTAAGCTGTGTTTCCTGTCTTCCTCCCACAGGTTCTGGGGCTGCTCTGGTGACCTGCAGCAGGGAACCTGAATCCTGTGCCACGGCTACTGGTAATGATGATATTTGTGTAATGGTACAGGAAGGTGTGTCAAGGTTTGCCATTGGTCAGCCAATTGACAGTACACAGCTGTCAACCCCATCATTTTGCACAGTCATCCTGCCAGTACATCCTTTGTCACCATTGTCCCTAGGTGATGGACAGGATACAGTGGGCATAGACCAGGGTAATGTAGTACCTGTGGCACATGCGTCCCCACACAGCAGCCATGGGCAGGCTCCTCCGATGGTACCACACAGACAGTTGCCCATGGGTTCTCGTGGGAGCATCCGTGGGCGTACTGCCTCTGGCTGACATGCCCAAAGAGGTCTGTCAACCTCAGCTATGTTTCGGACTGTCATGCAGGCACAGTCACGTATGGAAAGGTACACCAGACAGGGTCTGAGGGAGCTGAGAGCATGTCGCACAGCCATGACTGACAGTATGCGTGACATTGCGGATGCTATCCGTAACTTCACCGATGTCATAGACAGACTTTGTGGGGACATATTACAGCAGTTCCACAACCAGACGTCCATGAGCCAGGGCAATGGTGGGCGTTTGCGGTGTCAACGTGGCCGTATGCTGGCAGCAGCAGCAGCTGGCAGTCGGTGCAGACGACAACAGGCTCGCGCATGCCCCCAAAGTGCCAGCAGCAGCCCCAGCAATGCTGGGTCTGTGCTGTCATCAGAACGCACCAGGAGACCATGTGCACGTGGCTCTGGACAGTCCCAACAGGGACTTGTGTCCAGTCAACACACTCCCGCTTCTGATGACAGTACCCAGTCTGGCTTAGTACTGGATATGGTCCGTAGCACCCCTGCCAGGCACAGGTACCGTGTCCGTGCACACAGACACTGATCTGTATGGCCTGCCAGGTGCAGTCTGTGGCTGTCCACAAACCCCTGTATATGTCAGCCATGAGGTGGAACTGTGTGCGTGCATATACACATGTGAAATGTTAACACCTAGGGTGACCACATACACACACACACTGCACCAACACTGCCCCACCCTGTAATGCTGCCCCTCACCAACACACATACACACACATGTCAATTGGTGGTATCAGTGGCTGACTCAGGCATACCTAATCCACACCCTGTGCATATGATGACACTGTGCCACCTCCTGCAATCTCCAACATCATTGCAGGAACAGGTAAACACTTTGCTGATGCACAGGGTGACTACATAGAAGTGTATTAGTAGTATCATGTTGGTAACAGCACAGTGTGCTGCTATGACTGTGTGTTTATCCCAGCATGCCTGCTGCAGTAACTGTATGAATGTCCTGAATTGTTATCTGCACCCATAGTACATACCAAAGTATAACAGCTGCACATAATTGCATGCCGGTGGTAAGGTTGTCAACAGATAGCCGCATACATGGGTAGCACAGGGGGAAAACTAACGCAAGTAGTGATATGCAATGGTGGACATGTACACTAATGGCGTCAAGTTGCCCACAACGACTATGCCATGTGGATGTTCGCGCATGTAGATATGTGTGCAGTACCAATGTAATCCAAATCACAAATAACTATGACATAATATCAGTTCTACCATGGGCATCTGTGCTGTGTATTCCTGGGTACATGTTGATAGTGCCTACATATTTGCATTGTTACTTACTGTTATTGTTACCCCTTCTTTGTTGTACAATGCACTACTTCCTGCCCTGTTTACTGTAGCTTTGTTTGCATGCATGTTCGGTTGGGGTTCCCTGGAATACTGCTTACACCTGCAATGCAGAGTTACAGTGCTTCTGTAGACTTCTAGTGACATCTGCATAGCGTACGATACATATGTCAACTTTACACATGACAGAACATCACTGTCAGTCCTGTATGCATGTACGTTGCCTGTGACACATTGCACACATCTTACCTGGCATTTACCCACGTGTGCAGTCATATATGCCAGTGCTATGAAACAGTAGCGCTACACCCACACATGCACACCTTCAGTATGTTGTTCCCCATTGGCCCTATGTGTTGGTACTCACCATGGCAATCACACTACTAGGGTAGCATGTGCAAAGGTAACCTGTGAATCACCTCTATGGTCCAGTTGTGGTTTATGTGAGTCATGTGTCAATGTCACAGCTGCCACATGTATGCAGTCAGCCATTACCCTTGGCCAGGAACGTACAACACATGTGTGGGATGCCACCACACAGCCAATCTGGGGACTGGGCTCTCTGAACCCTGTAATGCCATACCCTGTCAGGTGGCATGTCATATATACTACATCCTGTACAAACGTCAACCCCAATCCTTGCTCCTACTATTGATAATACCCCTGAAGATGTTCCTGATAGTTTTGACCAGTTCTTTACTGAGACATTTCAGGCCCTAGCTAGCCATCTACCTCCTAGCTCCCCTGGTTCTGAAAGTAGCACCCCTAAAAACCTACTTGCATTCAGCTGCCAACCAGTCGCCACTTCACTTCTCCGTACCTTGATTGAAACACTGAAACCCACTACACTTTCTGCTGATCAACTCTCTGCCGAGTACCTATCAAAATCAGATGATGCTATTGCTTACCCCATCTCAAAGGTAATCAAACGAACCATGGTAGAATCTAAATTTCCCACCATCTGGAAAATGTCATATATAATCCCACTTCACAAAGGAGGCAGCTCTACTGAATTCTCCAATTATAGGCCAATAGCTATACTCTCTCCACTTGCAAAGATTATGGAAACTTTAGTCATAGACAATTCATGCACCACCTAATCCAAAATTGCATTATGGCAGACACTCAGCATGGCTTACGTCCTCATCACAGCACTACTTCAGGCCTCCTAGCCTTTACTAACACCATAAACCATACTTGCAACACTAATTATATATCCTCAGCCCTCTTTTTGGATCTTTCCAAGGCATACGATATGGTTGATCACCAACTTGTACTCCACACCCTGCAAACACTGTCTAGATACTGGAGCCTTCCAATGGTTTCAATCCTACCTGCATGGTCGACAGCAGGCTGGCCTCTGGCAGAACAAACTCTCTAAACTTCTACCTATCACCCTCAGAGTATCACAAGGCTCTATACTAGGGCCCTTGCTGTTCTCCATCTTCATTAACGACCTTTATACTGTCATCCCAAAAGTCAGCTGTATCCAATATGCTGAAGACTCTACTCTGATCTGCTCAGCCACATCTCCAGTAGAGTTATGGACAGCTACCCAGACCACCTTTAATACAATAGAAAACTGGCTTTCTGCACATCGTCTGATCCTAAATCCCAAATAAACTAAACTGCTGTTATTTCACCAACACGTAGGTCTACCGCTTTCACCGTTACCATAACATCAACTGATGGCACAATAATCTCCCCTGACCCATCTACTAAACTATTAGGTATTATCATAGACAATAATCTCAAATGTGACCTACATGTTAACCAAATTATCAAAGCCATCAATAGAAAACTAGGGTCACTTTACAGAATTAAAGCTTTCCTAGCCCCTCCAGCTAAAGGTGCCATAGCTCGCTCACACCTTGTTTCAACCCTTCTGTATGCATCCCCTCTACTCTCGAATATGAACAAGACTGTCCTTAACAAACACTCAATTTGCTACAACCACATTGCCAGGTTTGCCACTGGGCTGCCTTTTAGGACACATCATAGCATCAATCTAAATCAGCTTGGTTGGCTTGCAATACCCAGCCTAATACAGTATAACCAACTGATTATGGCCTATAAAATCCTCTATAATCCAGACAATACTCCTGCACTTCAAATATTATCACCCCCTATAACAATCCTAGACCGCTTCAATCCTCTAACAAACTACTAATTCAGACAAGCAAGTTTAATAACACAGCCGGTGATTCTCTCTTTGCAAACTCTGTAAGTAGATCCTGGAACTCACTTCCAGCTGATAGTACCCTACTGTCCACCTTAGGTCAATTTAACACTAGACTCAAACAACATTTGTCACTTAACTGGCTATGTCAATGTATCAAGCCTGGCTAACTCAAATGTGTAAAATCTGTGAACCACTTTACTGTGTAATTTAATTTAATCCTGACTTGTGCTCAGGACTAACATTAACCTGTGGAACATGTTTAACTTGCTTACTTATGTAATCTCTGTAAATAATCTGTTTGTAATATGTAATGCTGGTATTATGTAATGCTGTATCTGCTACCCTCGTAGCTTGTCTCCATGGGCCTCCCCTGGAAATGGACATGCATCCAGTCGGACTATCCCGGTCAACAAATGTAGGATAAATAAATAAATAAATAAAATATATTACAGTGACTACAATACAAGTCAGACATTGACACGCACTGACAGCAACTGAACACACTGGGGCATACGTGGGGACTCAGAATAGCAGCCTGCCTGGGCATCACACACCTCCGCAGCTGGCACACAGGCATATGTTCTGTCGGAACAGAGCACATGCCACACATGGCATGCACATCCCCTGTGCCACACACTCACAGCCAGTAGGGCTACACAACACATCTGCTACAGATGTGTCAGGTACCTGTCTTGTGTGCTGCACTGGGGTCCCGCTCAACAGGCTGTATCTGGTGAAGGTCACAGTGATATGCCTCAGGGGCACTATTGTCCACCACAGAACACATGCATACAGGTCAGTCAGAGGCATGGACACATATGACTCACTCATTGACCATGCCAGTATGACTGCCTGAGACATACCTCCCTGGACTACATGATAGGGAACATAGACTGGATCTCTCAGCATGTGGCACAGGCCAGTATGAGCCTGATGTTGGTTGCCAATATACCCTCACCAGGTATTCTACCACTATATGTGGGAAGGGTGTTGTATGTCTACATTATGCTCAGTCTCCACTGTCATTCATAGGGTATCCACTGGCTGTCAGTGTGTGCTTACATGCTAGGGAAGCCACAATGATGTGCAAGGGTCATCTTGCACGTGTCACCCATGGTCCGATGTATAATGGCAAAGCTCCTTGGTACACACATACTGCCTTATGCTGCAGGACATGGTTTACATAGCCACCTCCATGGGTATCACACAGGTTAGGACACTAACAGTGCTGCTGCACAACAACAGCAGTGTACATCGGAAGATGCATGCACCAGACACTGCCCTCAGCACGGTGAACTGCAATGTCTGTGCAGTCCCAGATTCATGATTCATGGCTCACAGGTGTTACCCATCACTGACAGGTTATGCCCCATACCATGCCTGTCGTCCCCTACACATGTAACACACATGGATAGGGGGGTGGTATCCCAAGGTACCACAGATACACACACCTCCAGGTTGTTGGCACAGCACAAACCATCAGGGCCTAATCATGTGCAGCTAACAGTGTGTCGGACTGCCATCTGGTTCATAGCCTGGCACACGCAACCCTCCCATACACAGGAAGACCACCTATCCTCCATAACAACACTGGCAATATGACAGTCTCAAGAACTGTGTTTATATGGCTGGACTGCATCCAGCCAAACATTGTGTGTGAGCATTACTGTAGCTACAACACACTAGTTGAAGGGTTCACAGCATGTGGTCACTGAATTGCAGTGGAATGACATGTTACCACTACCACAACAGGTGGGAACATGCAGCACCTGTACATCGACTACATGTACACTATATGGCCCAGATCAGATGTGTATCCCCTGCTGTAGGTATTTCGCCATATACACCCACACTGTATAGAGACATACCATGTGCGGACCCTGCACAGTACGACACAGTCATATTGGTATACATTGCAAATACCATCTATCCACTCGAGGCATGTGTCAGACATGGTAACTACTGCAGGTCACAGGTATTTATGTGTATGTGTCACACACATACATCATGTGTGCAATGCCATTCCTGGTTTAGGCAATGGCATGCATTGTTATGTACAAAGACCCACACAAGGTCATACTGTGTGACACAACCACACGTGGCAGTTGTGGGTTACCAAAACATACCTATCTGTACTCTGACAATGGTAATAGACACAGTAGCAGAGCGCACTATTGGCATTACTAGCCAACTAGCCCTGTTTGGCTGTGCTGATAGTGTGGTGACATCCCCTGTGTTTACTGGGGGAGTATGCAGCATCTGGTGTATTGTAGTATTTGCCAAAAGGATCTGTTTTCTCACACTTGCATTTACACACACCCTACTACCCCCACACTTGCCATTTGCAGGATTCATTCCCCTACCTAACTAAGTCATGACACATGAGAGAGACGCATTAGCAAAGTGCACTATTCGGTTTACTAGAGAGTTCCTCTTCTCTGGCTGTACTTATAGGGTGCTGACAACATCAGTATTTTGAAAGGGTAATGTGCATCAGGTAGTGTGATCTCCTGATTGCCAAAACTAACATGTTTTTCATACAGAAATGCACACACACAAACTCCCCACATCCAAACACACACACATGCCATTTACAGGTTTCAAATTCCTACCTAACTACATTATGATACTCGGGAGAGATGCATTAGCGGAGTGCACTATTCTCATTACTGAGAGACTTTCCTTCTCCTGCTGTACTTATAGGGTGCTGACATCATCTGTGTTTAGACAGGGGAGTGTGCATCCTGTAGTGTGCTCTCCCAGTTGCCAAAAGGGACATTTCCCCTCACACAAATTTGCACACACACAAACACCCCTCATCCAAACACACGCACTTGCAGGATTCAAACCACTACCTAACTATGTTATAACACTCGACATGGACGCATCAGCAGAGCGCGCTATTCGCATTACTGGGGGGGGGGCTTCCGTTCTCCTGCTGTACTTATAGGGTGCTGACATCATCTGTGTTTAGAAAGGGGAGTGTGCATCCTGTAGTGTGTTCTCCCAGTTGCCAAAATGGACATTTCCCTCACACAAAGTTGCACACACACTAAATCCCCTCATCCAAACACACACACTTGCCTAACTATGTTATGACACTCAAGATGGACGCATTAGCAGAGCACACTATTCGCATTACTGGGAGGCTTCCCTTCTCCTGCTGCACTTATAGGGTGCTGACATCATCTGTGTTTAGAAAGGGGAGTGTGCATCCTGTAGTGTGTTCTCCCAGTTGCCAAAAGGGGATTTCCCTCCAACAAATTTGCACACATGCTAACCCCCCTCATTCAAATACACACACTTGCAGGATTCAAACCACTACCTAACTAGGTTATGACACTCGAGACGGACGCATTAACGGAGCGCGCTATTTGCATTACTGGGAAGCTTCCCTTCTCCTGCTGTACTTATAGGGTGCTGACATCATCTGTGTTTAGAAAGGGGAGTGTGCATCCTGTAGTGTGTTCTCCCAGTTGCCAAAAGGGACATTTCCCTCACACACTAACCCCCCTCATCCAAACACATACATTTGCAGGATTCAAACCACTACCTAACTATGTTATGACACTTGAGAAGGATGTGTTAGCAGAGCGCGCTATTCGCATTACTGGGAGGCTTCCCTTCTCCTGCTGTACTTATAGGATGCTGACATCATCAGTGTTTAGAAACGGGAATGTGCATCCTGTAGTGTGTTTTCCCAGTTGCCAAAAGGGACATTTCCCTCTCACACACACAAACTCCACTCACCGAGCATTTGCAAGATTCGAACCCCTCCCTAACTATATTATAACACTTGAGGGAAAAGCATTAGCAGAGCGCACTATCTGAATTACTGAGCATCTGTTCTGCACCTGTAGTATTTATAGGGTGCTGACATCTTTATTTCTACAGAGGTATGTAGATGTAGTACTACCTGTCAGGTGGGGGATATCATATATATGCATTTGCAGCCACCTACGTCAGGGTCAGATATGCACATTGCACTGGCAGGTTATGTTCTATACCATGCTTTGGGACCACAGGACCTGTAACACACAACACAACCAGTCCAGAACACCACACCCACATCCAGGACACACACTTAGCTTCCCTGGGAACAGTGCCAGGATATGCAGGTATTCACATACACCATTCCAGTTGTTAACATCAGGTACAGGCATATTGTGTGTGAGAACTACTCAGGCCTCTACCACTTTACCCTACAGCCACTACAATTTGTGGGTCCATGTGCTATGGCAGAACCACACACCACAGCCACATAGGTGAATACATATTGCACCTGTCCATCTGCAACGTGGGTACTCACTGTTCCACACCAGAAGTAGACCACCATTGTTGATATCTGACCATACCCACCTTTCCCTGGACATCCATATCTCATCTCCACCCCCAGGCAAGGTTGTCAATGCACACAAACTGTGTTTAGCACAAGCAGACTCTACACTTGTGTAGACTGGGGTGGATGACTTCAGAGGACCCATGCTGGAGGACTATACTGGCCACTCAGCATAATCCTTGACAATTGCATTCTATGAGCATGTGTACAGTTTGCATTGGTCATGCTATCCCACATATACCCATGACTGCTCCACAACAAGACACCTGTCAGCTGTACACCAGCCATATATGTGCCGTTCAACAGACAGAGTGACCTAATACATTGCAGAGCTGTAGCCCACAGAGGGAGGACATCTGTGGACAGTTCCGGCATGGCACTTCATTCACACATACTCATTACAACACAGTGTTGACAGTGGAATTGTCCAGAGAATGCAGATAGGGCTCCCCTCAGTCTGTTATTGATGGACACCTACTGTCAGAGATCCTCAGCAACCCTCTCACAGCACACACCGACAACATGGCTGTGGCTTAGCACAATCAATCCCTGAGACCTCCACGGTGCCCCTGCTTGACAGAGGCACAGCTCACTAGCCTCACATGTTGCCTTCTGTGACCTACTTTACAGTGGCACAGTAGCCTACTATCCTGGGAATGCAGATGCCAAGCACACTCTGGCTGAGCTGTCATTCCCTGGGGCAAGAAGCCTAGTATTGACCTCTACACCCATATGTTCAATTGTCTGATGCACAATATTTGTTGTGCTGTTTTACTGTTTGCAGGTCTTTATTGCCATAGCATTCCCTGTTCCTATGACCAACTTGTGTATCTGTGGAAGATGTATGCATATGATGGTGATCCACTATATCACTTATGTCTCTGTGGTCATTTACTGTGTGCACTCGGCTGATTGCTGTGTTGTGGTTGGTTCCTGGACTGACACATACAAATACCAGATATGTGTGGCCAACTGCTAAACGGAGATATGGCCTAAGTGTGTGAGCATGCCCAGTTCAGCCTTTCCATGGCATGTTGTCTGACATATGCCTCATTTATCCAAGTGTGTGAGCATGCCCAGTGTGAGCTTTCCATATGTTGCACTCTGAAGTCCACCACATATTTGGGTGTGTGTGAACTTCGACAATATCGCACGTTTATGATTGTGTGTTGGGTGTCATGTTGTGTACTAACTGGCCAACTGCTTCATGTCTGCCACAACAGGGATTATACTGTGCCTGCAGGGATTGCATGGGATACTTTGCAGACAGTTATCAACATACTTTCATAATGACCTAACACTGTAGTACCGTATAGTGTACTGGTTTGGTACTTTCACTGTGGTGGACAGTATCCTGGGCTTTAGTCCTATGACTGCTTGACATCTTCATAGTGAGCACAACAGACTGTGTAGGGGCCAGTTGTGCACATATGACCATGTTGCAATATGTTCAGATATGGACTACCTACACCAGGCTCGTCCAACATTGCTAGTGTATTCCACAACATGGGTGGACATTGGCAAACACTAGCGATGTTCCCTAGGCCATTTCTGATGCTAGTCACAGGGTGTGTTTGTCCTTCACACACATTGTAACTGGAGTTTGCCATTACATATGTCATGGTTAGTATACTGTGCCTCCGTCTACCTCTGACATAACAGTGATACCCAGGGTAGCCTACCATCTCCCATACACTCATCAGGATGCCTCTTGAGGGGTGTCGATATGTGGCTCTCTGGCTGACCTGTACCAGGAGTTTACTGAAGTGTGGGGTTCCTTCTGTGTTATGGATCATTCTGTACAGCTTGTCCTATGTATGTCAGTGCTGGGGTTCAGGTCTCTCATGTGCATAGCTCACTGCCATTCAGATTGTACAAGGTGCAACATGTTCATTCATTCCAGGTTGGACATGGCTTCATACATCAGGCACAGCTTTCCTGTAGCTGGGAAGGATGGCAGTGTGTGGGGCTGCAGTTTGTTTACTCAGGCAACACATGGCATCTGTTCATGCTCTTTGCTACCCCTGGTGGGGTACTGTTGTGGACTTTACAGTTGATGGAGGTGTCTGCTGTGGTATATCCCATGGGGGCTATTGTAGTCAGTTGTGACGCTGATGGAGGATGGCTGCAGAGCCACAGTGAGTTTCCCTTATCTACATCTGCCAACCTTCATGTTTGGGTGGGTATATGGTACATGTTTCTGCGAACACTACAGCCACATGTTTGTCCAGTGCAGGATATTTATCACCTTTTGTACCCAGGTCTCACATTACATGTTAGGTACCTCATGGGTTAACACCTGTGTGGTAATTTGTGGGCACTTACTGTATATCCACGGTGGTTGTCTATACATAGTTCTGCAATTAGCTTGCTGACATGGCTATGGCTACAGTTGTCTGTTTGTAGGTGGCCCTTTTGTGGGTTGCTTGTGTCAGCTGGGGGTCGGATATGGTGGGCTGTTTGTACTCCTCTGCATACATGCTCAGTCACAGTCCTTCCATGTTGGCCTATACCTATGGGACATGTATACAAAACGGGGGTGGGCCAAGACCAGGCCTTGTGGGATGCCACTCATATCCGCTTTGTAGTCTGACATGGATGCGGCATGTCTGACCATGTCAGTTCTGTCCTTGGTCTGCTTTGCAACCCCTCTACTGACATAGGGGTGTATATTTAAGCTGGTGAACATATCCATACTGAACTCGTATGGTATTGTCTAGAAGCATGTGCACGGTCCAGCTACTCTGTGTGGATCACATAGCCCTCATCAATGACCTTAATGACTGCTTCAAATGGGTCAGACATGTTTAGGGGCCGGTTCTGCAGTTACAACAGCCACACTGTGTAGGGTCCAGTATCAGTAGGTCCACAATAGCCTTCTGTCTGCGGTACATACTGATCCTTTCCATAGCTGTGCAGAACAAGCTTGTCAGGATCCTGGGGTGGTAGTTTGGTTTATCCATTCAGGCAACACCTTTGTTGTGATGGACCACTGTTGTTGTACACTGCTCTTTGGGTACATATCCTGTGGTAAGGCTGACATTGGGCAGTAGTGTGATTTGGCATTCCATTATTCTTGGGGTCCATGTTGGCCTCAGCACAGGACACTATCACATACCTTTGCTGCTGTGTGTTCTGCTTTGCAGATGATGGCTGTTACCTCAGCATCTGCAATGTCAGGGGACCATCTGCTGGGATAGGTATTTTGCACTTTCGGGGGTGTTTGCACTACACCTGACAGGTTGTATGTTAGCAATATGTGTGTGTTTGGTATGTTGTTTGTAATATCTGTGTGATTCGGAGCATATCTGTGGATGCCCAACATGGTTCCTACCATCAGTTGGGTAAGCCTTGTGATTATCCTTACTGTCCTGTACGTTTTGTATCTTCATAGGTTCATGGGTTCATAGTAGGCTAGACACCCTAGGCCATTGGTAAGCCTAGCTGGAGTGTGTGTGTCTTTCGCCACCCCTTGCTATGTTCAGTTATGGCCATTTATGAGGTTCTTCACTTTGTCTCTGTCTGGTCGTGACACAGTGGGGACCCCCAGTATACATGTACGGTCATCCATCCACTTGGCAATATTCCTGTTGAGGGGTGTCAGTGAGGGGCTCTGCCTACCATGGATTGGGATCCTGTTTCTGGGTGTGGGGAGCCTATGGGTTATGTATCTGTCCCTCCAGCACATCTTATTTCATTATGTGTTGAGGTTGACATCTGTGACTCTCACAGCTCCAATGGCTTTGATTTCCTGTGGTGTAGCATGCCCATTACTCCTGTGTTGGACATGGCCTTGTACAACAGACATACAATGCCTCTGTGTAGGCAGTGTGTGACTGCAGTCAGCTGGGGTGTCTACAGCCAGGCAGCATATGACATATATTTCACACCCTTTATCCTGTTGGTGGGGTAACTATGAGGTCTTCCGAACCACTGCAGGTGTCACGTACGGTACATCCAATATGAGTCATTGTACTAGATTATGGGTCTGATAAGGGAACAGTACAGCGGCACAGTGACCTCTGTTGATGTTGATGTGAATCCTTTCATGATACCGTGTCCAGTATCAACAGTCTTCATAGCCACATTGGCATTGTGGGTGTCACATGATAGATTAATGTCGACCTGTGTCCCTAGGTCCCTGATTACTCCTTGCATACATAATGGTTTGACACCTATGTGGTACTTTGTGTGTAACCTGTCTGGTATTTGGTGGGACATTCATACTGCCCAGTGTCTTCGGATGTCTGGGTGGAGTTCTTGTGTGTGAGAGTGTGGTCTGTCGCATGCTACAGACTGTACAGCAGTTTTGACTACAGGTATGTGCATATGGGTGGTGTCCGCTGCTTTGTGCATTGTCAGTTACCTGGCAATATGGGTGCCTGTGCTGCATATGGATACTCCCCCTCCTTTGATGTTTTGGTGCAGGTGTTGGGGCCATAACACATGATATGTGATCTAACCTAGTAGTGCTGGTGTGCTATCACTAGGCTTGCAGCAGGCTTCTGTCACTGGACAGACATCAATGTTCTCCATAATGGGAAGTGCCTCAGGGGCATGCATATTGCAGTTTACACATCTGGCATTGGTCAGCATTACCCTTATGTTTCCTACCACTTATGTTTTCTAGGGTGGTGGGTAGTCTTTTTGGCGTTGCCTACATACGGCTCTATGGAGGCGGCAAAGGTCTTATCCAGTATCCAGACGCACACGGGTAACAGCTGACAGCCATCCCTGTAACAGCAGCATGGCTTGTCATGCTCGACATTTCAAGCAGACACACATTAGACCCTCTTGGACTGACAGCTGTAAATGTGCCAGCTGTTAAACATGAGTATTCTGTGTTTGTACTGTGGCATCATTCTTGGTGAGGGTTGGATGCTGCACACAGCCAGTGTCATCCCACCCTGGGGTACATACTCAGAGGGACCATCCATGTCTCTTTTGATGTTGACCAGGGAGGTACATCTCAGGTAATTCACACCAGCATGGACATTGAGTGCATCATATTTCTGCTTGCTTTGGGGAGACCTGTGTACTTGTGTTATGTGGCATTTTGTGGCAGCCTACAAGCAGCTTACTCTACCCTTTTCCTTGTTCAGTCTGGTGAGTGGGACAGCTGTGTGTCTGCCTATACAGACACCTATTTCAACTGTATCAGGCATGTTGTTTCTCCTTCTGGCCTGTGACTGTTTGGCACACCAGCTTTGCGTACTATTCATTGCATGTGCTATGTTTGAAGGTTGTGGTTGCCTGTGATCTCCTTTGGAGGCTCCTGTTGGTGTGGTGTGTTTGTAATTAAGGTCTCCAGGAATATTTGTCTGTGTTTATGTGTTTGGTTTACAGTTGTGGTAGGTCTATGTGGGACTGGGTTTGTGGTGTATGTGGTTACCTTCTCCTTCTGACTAGTGTTGACAGTACTGAGTTGTTGGAGCTCAACCTCTGGTTTGGATACATCGATGCATCTATCACATATATTTATATTTATTGGGGGGGTGTTGTGGTTGTCTGTGTACTTGGTACTGGTGTCACATTGCCTCTGGATTCACAGATTATACTTGTTGTGGCTGGACTTGTGGATTGTATGTGTGGACATATGTTGTTGCCATACTACTGGTCAGTGATTAATTCCCTTTTTATGTTTGCTCTATCATGTGGTAGCTTCCTCATTCTCTTGCATGGTTTGGTAATGGCTGGAGGCCAGCATGCCAGATGCCAGCGTGTATGGCATTGTGTGTTGTTGTTATTTGTGATTGAATACTCCAAGCATTCCTGGCTGTGTTCATGGAATGCCTGTATAACATGTTCTGTGGTGTGTCCCATATTCTGCACTTGCACAGGGCCTTTTGTGGATTCAACATTGGTTTTGAGGGCTGCAACCTATACTTTACACATGTTTTTCACTGTGGTATTCTGGCCAGGGACTGGGGTCAGGATGTGTATATCCAGTGTGATTACTCTATGGTCTGGTCTTACCAGTGAGGGGTACACTTCTCATCTTGCCATCCAGTACACATGTTGCTGATTATCACATCCAGTATGCTTACCCCTCTTGTGGGAGTAGTACATTGTTCCTGGGCATTTTGGTTTATGGAATCTGGCTAATTTTCTCCTACTGTGTTGGTGCTAGTACAATGCTACTGGTGTATGTCTGGGTATTTTCAGTCAAGCAATATAATGTGGTTTGGGGGGCTTGATATATTCATGTATTCCGACATAGGCCAGGTGCTGTTCCTGTTATTAGGACAGTAGTCTGCAGCAGGCTATATACTGCGAGGCAGTTTTAGCCATTGGTATTTGACCATGGCTATTCCATGCTGCTTCTTGTTGTGGTACCAACATGGGGGTGTGGTTATCCTTGCCATTTCTTGGTAGTCACCCTCCTTTTGTAGCTTGTTCCATGTTGTGCGGCTGTACAGCACAGTATGAGGTGTGACCTGGTAGTGTTAGAGTGCTGATGTGAGCCTTGCCCAGTTCTCTATTACAGGACTGGTATCTACATTCTCCATACTGTGTGCGTTTACACTGCACACATCTTGCTGTTTATACATCTGTCATTGGGTAGCATTACATCTAGGTTCCTATCCCTTGTAGAACCTATGAAGGTGGGTTTGTATTTTGAGACTTACCTATTCAGGGCATGCTGTGGGTACTGACAGCCTTTGCCGGTATCCATGGGGCATGGCATGATATTTGCATGCCACCCCTAGCAGGTGGTGCATCATGTCAAGCTCCGCATATCTTCCCAGCCTGAAACACATTGGCTCCCCTTTGACTGACTGCATTACTTCAGCCAGTTATTGCACTTGATCATCCCATTGTCATTTTGTGGCTTCATGCTTGATGAGGGTGGATGTTAGTCAGGATGCTCAGGTGTGCATATAGTACATGGTGTTACATTACTTAACACATAGCATTCATGCCTCAGGTGGTGCTGCAGGGCTGCCTCTGTCGGATGCGCATATTACACTTCCCTGTACATGTTTGTGAGCAGGTCATGTCATTTTAGGCATCCATGTTATTATTTGAGTGAGTCAGAGGGGGTATCATTCCCAGGGTTCCTACTGAGCCAGTGTATGTGCTATGCATTAACTCTTTGCCAAGGCCAGGGCATACTGGGTATGCCTCCTTCTGCCTACTGGGGCAGGCTCAGGTTGTTCCTCCTCCGAGTCACGCTCTGCCTGTGATGGCCTTTGCAATGGTGGGGGGCTGTTTGGCCCGCCCCTATGCTGGTCCTGCTGCAGCTGTTTTTGCAAGATCATATTATGTAGCATAGCACATACCATGACAATTTGGGTACATATAGTTGGTGTGTACTGCAAGGCTCCACCAGATGTGTCCAGACACCGGAACCGTGACTTGAGCAGCCCAAACACAAGCTCTATTACATTACATGTTTGTGCGTGTGCCTTATTATGGCGTTCCTGTTCAGGTGTGTGTGCGTTTCTGTTGGGTGTCATCAGCCACGGCTCCAGTGCTTAACCTGCATCCCCCACTAGGTGTCTGTGTGCGATGTCCCCATTTGCAAATGTCTGGTACAGCTGCGTCAAATGCCAGATGTAGGAATCGTGATAACTCCCAGGGCAGCCAGCACACACATTCATTATTATGCCCTGGGCATCACACACGACCTGCCAGTTGATGGAGGGGAAGCCCTTGTGGTTAATGTAGGCCCTACCCCACTCACTGGCTGGTGCTTTGATGCGTATGTGCATGCAGTCTATTGCACCCAGTGCCTCAGGGTATTCCGCTATTTGCTGGAAGAGACGCATATTGCTGGTCAATACCTCACGGGCATTTGGAAATATACATTATCACCGACATGTGCTGACATGGCATCCAGGAACTGGTGCAGTACCCTGGAGGCTGATGCCTGTGATATCCCCATCATATCGCCAGTTGGTCTCTGGAAGGTACCTGTTGCTAGTATTCTTAGGCCAACACATACCTTGGTTTCCACTGGGATGGGTTCCCCTCTGTTGGTTCTGTGTGTGAGGCGTGGCCTGCACAGCTCAACAATTTGGTGCAGGAGCTCTCTGTCCACTCTATAGCGCTCTACTATCTCCAGCTCATGTAACCTGTGGTAGGTGACCCTGGGCCTGTACACTCTTCTCCGTCTCCTCACTGTGGGTTGTCTGGCACCATCTGCATTGTCACCACCCTCAGCAAGTCGCCTATGTCTCATTATGACAGCTATGGCAGCCCCTAACATTTCTGCTCTGAGTTCAGCTTTTTCAGTTTTCACTTCTATTAGCTTACTCCTGTCTTGCAGTGTGTCTTAAGGGAAACATCCTGCACTACTGTTTGCAGAGTTTTAAGTGCTGGGCTGGGCTACTATTCTGCCTGTGTAATTGCCTGCTTCTAATTGTTTTCACCTGCTAGCTTCAGCAGTTATCCCTGCTAGCTTCCTATTAATTCTGTTACTTCCTTTTTCCTCTCTGTTTCCTCAGGGGGGAGCAACATGCATACTATCTGAAACACGCTCACAGTGGATAACACGCGTGCACATGTGCTTACACGGTTCAGAATCTACTTATTCGGGTTAAAACGCGTGTACACCTGCGCAAACACTGTTACACATCTGCCAACAGCCTCCAACATACTCAGCCCACCCTACACGCGCGCACACCCACGCAAACAGTGTTAAACATCTCCCAACATGCTCCCACATGCTCAGACTGTCTTACACGCGCATACACTGTCCTACTCGCGCTTCATGGCGCACACACGTGCGCATGCACGCCCAGCAAGAAACTTTGGTGTAAGTAACAGTGTACACCTTCCATTTCTTGACTTTCCATGACTTATCTAGTGGCACACCTCTTTCCATGATCTGTGCCTGTCATCTGTCATGTTACACTGGCTTCCAATGAACTGCATTTCTTTCTACCATTCCCCCCTGTGATGTCACCTATCTCCTACTCTATTCCTCTCCCTTATGTATCTCTTAGACTACTCAGACTGTGCTCATTTGCTATGTGACTGTGAGATTCAGTATCCGAAACCTCATTTACATGAGATTGCCTACTAATGCTTAGTTACATGTCTTAGAATCAGCTTCCCTCCTTAGCAACCACTACACGGTGGCCATGTTGGTTTTGGTCTGCTGGTCCCTGCATTGTCATTCCATGTATTGCATGAAACCCACATTTGTTTGTTTATAACCTTCTTTTTTATGTTTTTATACAGCGCAGCCCGTTTGCGCAGGGCTGCGCTGGGTTAAAAAAATAAATTATAATTTTATTATTTTGGCATCGGGCTGTATTGCCAATGGCCACATATTTGGCCATTGGCATGCTGCCTGAGTCATATGCAACCTTTTTTTGGAGCTGACATGGATCCATTGTGGAATTTGCAGAAATGTACTCAGTTGTCAACTGAGTACATTTCTGCAGCTAAAACGTCTTCTACACGGACTGTTTTCTGCTTCGTGGATCACTAATATACCTCATTTGCATACCTTTCAGATGCAAGTGAGGTATTTAGCATGCCCACGCTCAGTCCGTGTAAGAGACGTTTTAGCTGGTCTCTTACACGGAGCTTAGGGCTGTTCCTGGATCGCGAGGCTTGCATAGAGTGTTGCACGTCTCTTACACTCCATGCAAGCCTTCGTGAATCCTGCCCACTGCTTAAAATAACAGTTTGAAAAATAGTAGAAGTGCCAAAAATGTGCTATGCATCAGAGGCATGTTTGCCAAGCCTTTGCTTCCCAATGATCATCATACTAGTACTTGTATTGCTCGCTTTGAATGCTGAATCATGAATAATGCAGCATAACATCATCCTGAATCATGGCGCATGTACATGCACAGAAATCCTGCATGAACACCAGGCCACAGCATGTCAGCAGCTAGTGGTGGAATTTAACTTCAATTCATATGTCACTCATGTTCTTTACCAAAATATAAAGATTCGGAGACGTGCATAGAACCCACCCTTATTTGAATACATACTGCACAAACTGCTACATATTTCTATATTTAGTGGAGGTGCAAACATTTCAAATGTCAAGCCACCCACTAAGAGTGAAGCAACAGCACTAAAAGAGCAGTTTGAAGCAAGTTTCTGGTTGCAGAGAAGCATATGAGATGCATCTTTTAAGAAAGACGTAGCCCTGAGGAGGTGCACAATGTTCTGCAGTACTATGGTAAGATACATTTCTCATTTTTTTTTTATAAATGTGAGCACTTGCCTTGGAAAGAGTACAGGTGCATATAGTAATCTGTCTGTATTACTATTTCCCGGAACTGGCAACTAAATATAGACCTTATTTGTAATATATGAAGCAGTATATTTACATTGAACCCATAAGAAATCAGACCACTGTTTCAGGACTGCTTATTCCTATACCCTTAAGTATATCCTGCACAGATGCGTTGTATGCATATGTTGTGGGTAACCTTCTTGTGGGCCTCCCCATGTTTAACCTGATGTCTTAGCCAAATAGTCCAGCTTTTTCACAGTAGCTGTGTGACTGTGGAATTAATATGTTTAAGTAACTGGTGTGGGAGGTACAGGGGGACCTGCATCCTTGCAAAAATCATGTTTTAGAGATATATTTTCTGCTTTTCACATAATTTAAATAAAACTTGATCTGATAAAACTTGTTTTAAATTAAATGTATTTTAGATTAACTTTTTAGTATTTTTTTATTTAAATACAAGTGTTACATCAATCAACGTGCATACAAACACGCACACACATATATATATATATATATATATATATATATATATATATATATATATATATATATATATATATATTATATATATATAATATACAGATATATATTTATGTACATATATATCTGTCTATATGTACATTATATTATATATAGTTATATATGGATCACTGTTACACTACTGAAACATTTTATTAGTAGAGTTTAATGTATTTAAATCATATCATATCATATATGGATGTTTGGTTGAACAGATGTTTGTAGAGCTAGTGAGAAGCCATGAGTTTAATTCTGAAAGTTTTGGATTTCTAAAAGTCTAGGCACTAGTGTGTGCTGGTGGCTACGTTTGTGTGATAGGGTTAGCGTAAGGGTTGGGGTAGGGAATAGATTTAGTGTTGTGCATGTGTGATTTTGTTTATTCTGTATGCGTCTGTGTAAGCTAAGTGTGCATGATTGTCTGTGAGTTAGAATTAGTGTTAGGCCTAGATTATTCGATATATTTTATGCTTTGCATGTGGATTGATGCTTGTGATGTGTGTCTAAATATATTGTTTACTGGTAGTGTTATGTGAAGGGGTTTTGACAGATAAGGTTCAAGGTTAGGGTTAATGGCAGGAGCAGGGTTAAGTTTAGCATGCCTTAGTATGGTGGCATGGGGCAAACCTGTTGTTAATTACTTCACTTTCATTTTTTGTTTTTTTGCATGCACATAAATTTATTTGCAATTCAAAGGTCAGTGCTTTGATTCTGTGACAGCACAACAAACTATGTGGATCTGCTAGCTTTAGAGATCATGTCTAAGTACATTATTTATTCTTCACCATTTGAACAGCTTGGGGGTGGCTTGGTTAAATCAATGATACTTTAGTGACCTTAAGTCAAGGTTAATTCAATCCAGAACATTTGGGACAGAACATTTCTGCAGCTAAAATCATCACAAATCACAGCACAGTGGGGAAAGTTTGTGAGAGACCTGCCTGCTAATTCTCCCGATAAATTGCATAGCAACAACCTACAAAACCATTAACCTATACGAATGAGTCTAACAAGTCTGCAAGTTATAAAAGGATGGAATCCTGCATGGAATAACACATACAAACATCAGATTATGCAGTCAACTTACTCCTCTTAGAATGATCTGAAGAAAACAAGCACAGACATCTGACCTCTAAGTAGCTTTCAACAGATTATAAATTATTTGTTTATAAAGATATCACGTGATGACCTTTTAAGTGAATCAGACTACTGTAACCATGAACTACCATTAACTTATCTCCCACACTGAACAGTAACACTAAACTTTTCTGTTTTCACTGATTTTACATTTGCTGTTTTTTTGTTTTATTATTTCAGGAAAGAAGTGCACATTTTCTGCGTTCGCTGCAAGAACCTCACGTGGTCTAACTCTAAACAGTAAAGAATTTCATTTTTTTATACTTATTGGACTTGCCCAATATCTCAGCAGCTCCACTACCTTAACCTAATTATTTATTCGTTTTGTGTGTGGGGGAGTAGGTATCCATGGGCTAGATGAGAATCATATGACCTATTTGTCTATCAAAGTACAATATATCTGTATTTTAATATGTAGTACTATGCATACCAGAAGGGGATACAGGGGTATTAGTGTGTGTATGCATGTGTGTGTTTGTGTGTGTGTGTGTGTGTGTGTGTGTGTGTGTGTGTGTGTGTGTGTGTGTGTGTGTGTGTGTCTGTTGGTGGGGGCTCCAGCATAACAGGTCAACACATAGGTGATGTTTGCAGGGGATCTGTGATTGCTGCTGATGGCAACATACAAGTGTAATGGTTCAATGGTACAGTGACACTATCTTCAACACTGTAGAAAGAGGGACCATATCCACCATTAAAGATGTTTCACACTGAGCACACAGCTTTATCAGGGCACAAGGGACATATTTTACTTGACAGTATCTCTTAGTACACTCTGTGGATTTTGAGGTGACATGTTACAAGTGTAAAGCAGAGAGACCAGAAATGATCAAACTGGTTGAGATGACTGATGGCAAATATCACCTCCATAGGTGCATTCATAAGACACCATTCAGTCTGCCTCCAGAAGCCATAACTTCTGTGCCTGTCTGAGAGTTTGCATGTGGAGAGACCATCCACAAACCATCCAAAATCAGACTCCCTAGACTGATGGAGAGACATGTCACTTTTACTTGTGGTGACACATCCTACCACCTCCAGTTGTAGGCATCATTCAAGTCAAAGACAAGATCAGATCTCTGGCTTAGCACCCAGAACACCTAATCAGACTACAAAAGCATTGTTCAAGTAGTTCTACCTAACTCTGTGGACAACAGCACTCATCAGGATCAACATGCGGTGCACCCTATGAGGTTGATTGTAGATGGTCCCATAGTTATAGCCTTTCCTTGCCATAGACTGCATCAAGCTTCAACACCACAAATTGTAAATGCCAATGGCTACATTATGGTAGCTTGACCCCACTACTGAAAAATGTGATCTCTGACTCACTACAACATCTTCAAGTAGTACATGGCTGCCTTGTTCATCTCCTATAACCCTACCTACCTCATAGTGCTGCAGTCACCTGTCACTATGTCCCAACACCTGTGCAAGAGTTGCACATGCACCCTGCTCATCTCTTAATGTTTAGTAGGTATGGTGATGTCTGATGTACAGCATGGCTTGTTCATACACTGCCTTGCATAGCCTAGGTATGATTAGTCATACCTCTACAGAAAATGGCATGTCATCATTGTGCTGTCTCTGTGACAATGCTAAATGCTAATGAGACATTCCAGCTTAGTGGCTTATGCTAGTAATCCACATGGTCTCCCCAGGAAATGCCAATGCTTAAGGTAGTTACACAATCAGGTGATTCAGAGAAACATGTAACTAAAGCAGTGGTACATCCTTAAGGGATCATTTGCATATATCACATGCAATCTGCACAATTGCAATCCACTATCGGCTTCCTATAACTTCCAATTGCTTAGACTTTTTACCACATTTGTTATTAACAATGGGCTAAGAGCAGTTTTGAAGCCCCTCTACCACTTTACTGACTTGCAACTCTATCCAGCAGCTTTCTTCTTTCGGAAGTGTCTCCCTCTCCATTCCAGGGAGGAACCATAATACCTTGGTTTAGCTCAATCCAAACACGAGATTTGTAAAGTACCAGTGGAAGCTTTGCAGGTTTGGCTTCAGGACTTTCCAGCTACATTTGTAGAAGGAGTCTGGTTGGACTTCCATGAGTGCCAAGCAATGTTATTAAGTGAATAGAGGGCAGAGCTTATATATACCAACTCTAAGACTGCCATACTTTGGAGAAAAGAGAATATTCTGAGAAATGGCATCTCAGATTTAATATATTTAAGTTTGTTCATTCATCCATTCAGTCTCCATATTTCAGTACTTAATCTAGTAGGTCTCAACATTTCAAATGGTTTCTGTTTGTAGAGTACATGGTGATGAAGAGAGACAATGGATTTCCAGGGCCTTAGTAATTTGATTATAAAAACGTAATAAATTTGATCATTAATTAATTAATTAATTAGTTAAATTAAATTAATAAACATAGACCTGCTCTTTAAAAAAGCATGTTGATCTAAGTCTAAAATGGGGATCCCTCTTCTGAAGTCCCACCACTAGCCCAGTAATCAAGGAGCCTCAATCCTTACCACTGTCAACAGTGGGGGATGTACATTGAGAGGATGACAGGTACACACACAGTATTTCCAGATGCAGCTCTCTGCATCAAGTGTAGTTTCTCTTAAGAGCACACAGAGATTTAATCAGTCCAGGGCTGGTTTCTCCCCCTGTCTTCAGATCCCCATTAACACTCCCAGTGGCACAGCTATAGAGTTGAGATCTCAGCTGGGTGGAAAATCCAAGAACTCCAGCACCATCTCTGTCCAACCAGAGGTTCATGTTCCTGCCCATGTAGCTGACACACACACTCTTTGAGGTTTGTTATACACACACACACACACACACACACACACACACACACACACACACACACACACACACACACACCTGGGAAAGGCTGGCACAGCTTTACTAGCTGTGCCTCCTTCTGCCCAGACTATAAGGTAGTTATTACTGCCACCAGCCAGTTCTTTATCAGGTACTTTAAGGCCTATAACAAAGGGTGTCCAATCTTACTGTTTAATGTTACTATCAATACAAATGGTAGTTTGACCAAGAGTAATGATATTAGGATTGGCCCACAGTGTCACCAAATACATGTGCAAGCACTCTCAGAACTTAAATATGTCTCACAAATGTCAGCCACAATGAAAGGTTTAAATATATTTAATAATAAATAATAAAAGGACAAGAAAATTCTCAGTATATAATAACAGTGACATCAGAGTTCAAAATCACAGGAAATATTTTAAAAAAACATTGCAGGACAGTCTCAAATAAATGAAGAAAAACATCTAAGCTATGCTTCACTATATTCTTGACTGAATCTAAGAGAATTATGCTGTTCCCTATACTTACTTACTCATAGCAAGGCAGATGTGTGGTGAATGAGTCATCCAGCTAATGTTGTCAGGTCAAAGAAAAATACAGAATACTCAGTCTCACGTAGAGAGTTCTTAAATTAATATCTCAAATATTACTTCTGGGGTGGCTTGTAGGATGGCATCACTTCTTGTCATCTGACTCTATCCTAGGTGAAAACAGACATTGATGCAGCTGGTATTACCTAGCATCTGCCTGAGAAAATACATTAACAAGGGTTTTTCTTAGATCTAAGACAGATCCTGGAAGTCATAAAACAATAAACACTTTCAAGACAGTGCAAAAAAAAATCTTCTAGTATTAGACATTCCCCTGGATTCTCTATGCTTTGCATGGCAAGCAGGGTCAGTGCAGGGGCTCTAGAAGGCAATATGTCTGCCGTGCGATCAAAGAGCAGCCTGCAGGTGCGTGCACGAGTGCTCCTGCACTAGTCCTGCATGGACTAAGCCCCAGTATGCAAATCACCCTATTTGTAGGAGAAATCCATGCAAATGAGGTAAATTTGCAATCCAGGAAGCTTGCAACTGGCCATGCAGGACTAGTGCAATCTGCAGAAATGTACTCAGTTAGTAACCAAGTACATTTCAGCAAAATCCAAAACGGAGCTATGACAGCTCCAAATAAAGGCTGCATATCAGTTAGTAAGCATGACAATGGTCAAGTATAAGGCCACTGGCATTGCAAACAGCCAAAAAGATAAAAAAATTGACTTTTATTTTTTTACCCAATCTCAGCTGTTTAAGTGTAAGGCAGTGGTGTGCAATAGGAGTGGGGGAAAATAGCAAAATAAACCTAAATTAAGCATTCTAACTGAAATCACTATTCTGCTATGTAAGTCAATGGCAGGCAGAAGACAACATGGACAGTGAGAAGTGGTTGCTAAGGGGGGGGGGCTCAGTGTGAGGCATGAATCAACCAATTACATAGGCAGCAGACCAGCCCATCCCAGAACACTACTATAAACTATGCAAACACCTTCCCCTCTGGTTTTTCCCATACTCTACACCACTGGTGTATACAAGCAGGGAACTTTTAACAAAAAACCTACAAAATGAGAGGGGCTGCAGCAGGCACCATAGAACAACATGTGCAAGAGGCTGAGGGTGGTGAGGATGTGAATGCTGCCAATCAACCCACAGTGAGGAGACGGAGAAGAGTGTACAGACCCAGGGTAATCTACCAGGGGCTACATGAGCTGGAGATACTGGAGCACTATAGGGTGGACAGGGACCTCCTACAGGAAATTGTTGAGCTGTGCTGGCCATGTCTGACACACCAAACTGACCGAGGGGAACCCATCTCAGTGGATACCAAGGTATATGTAGGCCTAGGAAAACTAGCCGCAGGTACCTCCCAAAGTTCAACTGGGGATACCATGGGGATCTCACAGGCATCAGCATTCAGAGTATTCCACCAGTTCCTGGATGCCATGTCAGCACATGCCAGTAAGCACGTATATTTCCTCAACACCCATGAGGAGTTGGCCAGCAATATGCATCTCTTCCACCAAATAGCAGAATACCCTGAGGTAGTGGGTGCTATAGACTGCATGCACATACGCATCAAAGCACCACCCAGTGATCAGGGTAGGGCCTACATCAACAGCAAGGGCATCCCATCCGTCAACTGCCAGGTTGTCTGTGATGCCCAGGGCATTATAATGAATGTATGTGCTAGCTGCCCTGGAAGCTATCATGATTCCCACATTTGGCATCTGATGCAGCTGTACCAGAGATTTGCCAATGGGGACATCCCCTCCAGTCACCTAGTGGGGGATGCTGGTTACACACTGGAGCTGTGGCTGATGATACCCATCAGAAATGCACACACACCTGAACAAGAACGCCATAATGAGGCCCACACACAGACCAGAATTTTAAAAGAGCATGTGTTTGGGATGCTCAGGTCATGGTTCTGGTGTCTGGACACATCCAGTGGAGCCTTGCAGTACTCACCAGCTACATGTACCCAAATTGTTATGGTATGTGCCATGCTACACAATATGATCCTGTGGAAACAGCTGCAGCAGGAACAGCACGGGGCAGGGCCAAACAGCCGCCCACCATTGCTAAGGCCTGCACAGGCACAGAGTGACTCAGATGAGGAACAACCTGAGCCTGCCCCAGTAAGCAGATGGAGGTGAGCCCAGTATTCCAAGGCCGCTGCAAAGAGACGATGCATAGCACATACACTAACACAGTAGGTTCCCAGCGAATGACACCTCTCTCTGACTCACACATACAGTAAAAGGGATGCCAAACATGACACTACCTATGCTCAACCATGTATAGGGAGTGTACTATGTGCATCCGACAAAGTCAGCCCTCCAGCACCATCCACAATCCTGGCACACCCACAATCAACCTACCCATTGCCAAATGGAGTAGAATATGTCATTACATGTGTGACGCCCACGCCCTGGCCCAGCAATGAAGGAGCCTCAATCTTCACCACTAACACCGGAAAGGGCATCTCATATAAGAGGAAAGGATAACAAATACACACAGTAAAATACAATTTCCCTTAAGTGCACACGGAGATTGCAATCAGTCTGGGGTTGGTTGCTCCCTTGCTCCCTAGGTCCCCAATAAGACTCCCCACTGGCACAGCTATAGGGTCCAGATCTCAGCCTAGCTGGCAAGCTAACCTCCAGTATCCTCTCTGTCCAACCAGTGCTTTGCGTCCCTTCCCAAGTAGCTCACACACACACACACACACACACACACACACACACACACACACACACACACACACACACACACACACACACACACACACACACACTTTGAGATATGTATTTATACAACTTCACAGACACTCCTGGAAAAGGCTGACACAGATTCTCCAGCTGTGCCCCTTTTACCCAAACTATATGGTAGCAATTACTGCCAACACCAGCTAATAATTATCAGCTACCCAAAGGCCCTTAAAAGGGTGTCCAATTATTACTGTGCAATATTATTATCCAATTGGTAAGTATGACTAATCAGTCAAGGCTTATTAGAGTGGCCTTGTACAATAAACTCTATAAATATGCAAAGTACTCTAGAACTTAACTTATCTCTACACAAAACCAGCCACAGGTAAAAGGTTTTTAAAATATTTAATAATAAATAATTAAAAGCACACGACAATACTACTACAACACAGCGGTATTCAAGAGTTCAAAGATCACAAGAAACTTAAAATAATTCTGTAATACAGTTCTGACATACCAGAAAACACTTAGTCTAATCTTTGTAGTCCTAACTATTTCTACAAGAAAACATACTTCTAAAATAACTTACTTAAGACACAGGCAGATTGATGATGAGATAGATATCAAGACAAAAATGCTTAACAATCTCTGGTTCTCATTGTTTAAAGTGAAACTCCGGTTCTGATAAACATTACATTATCTTTTTCACCTTTCCTGGAGTTTCCAGGCTACACATTAACTACATTTACATTTTATTACACTTAGAGCAATAAAGGACATTCAACATGTAAGTTCTGGTCATTAATTTTAGCCTTAAAATGATATGCAGGAAGCCTTCCTCTAGCCAGCCTGGAGCCGACTTGTAAAACATCAAAGACAATGATGAAGTAATTTTAATTTCAAAGGAAAGATTTGAAATGCTTGACTTAGTTTTCCTTACAGCAGTTGGCAATGTTGCCACATTTTTGAAACAGTATTTCTTTACATTTAAGACACAAGCCTGTATTTTACATTTATATTTACAAATGCCAGAATTATGTATCAAATTCTGTTTGGCTAAGCAGCCTTCACCCATCTTCTCCAATCTTCACATATCTCCCCACCCTGGAGAACTCAAGCTAGATTTTCAAGTGACCCTTGATAAACGCTGCTTGAGAGGATTAGGTCTGAGTGTACCTCACCCATTCCCTGTATTGAGAGCCCATCTGCATTGGCATTGCTAATCCCACTGCAGTGCTGCACTGATATATTATATGCTTGCAACCCCAGGCTCCATCTTAGCAACTTGGCATTTTGCTGGCTGGCTCTGTTTAACCATGTTAGAGGGTTGTGATCTGTTATTACAGTAAATTTTCTTCCGTACAGATACGGCTGAAGTTTCTGCAGTGCCCACACTATGGCTAGATATTCCTTTTCTATAGCTGCATAGCATTCCTCCCTGTGTTGGAGCCTACAAATGAGATAAACCACTGGGTGCTCTTCCCCCTCTGAAGAGATCTGGCTAAGTACGCCCACCCCATGGTTTGAAGTATCCACTTGCACAACAAATTATTTGCTGTAATCTGGACTAGCAAACACAGGGGGTCCTCCCAAAGCTTCTTTAAGCTTCTGGAATGCCTGCTCACATGCTGGGGTCTATACTACCTTGTCTGGCCCATTCTTCCTTGTCAGATCTGTGAGGGGAGCAGCTATGATACTATAACTGGGGACAAACTTTCTGTAGTACCCTGCTGTCCCTAAAAATGCCCTCATCTGCTTTTTAGTAACAGATGCAGGCCATGACTGAATGGCTTCCACTTTGGCAGGTTCTGGCCTTATTACCACTCCAACTCTATGTCCTAGGTAGGAAACCTCTGCCATACCCACCTGACACTTGCTCAGCTTAATGGTCAATCCTGCCCTCTGTAGTCTGCCCAACACTCCCCCTGACATGCTGAAGGTGCTCGGGTCAGGAATGGCTGTAGATGGCAATATCATCAAGGTAAACAAGGGCAAACCCACCAGCCCCTGCTAGGACATTATCCACCACCCTCTGGAAAGTCGCTGGGGAATTTTTCATCCCAAAGGGCATCTTTGTGAACTCATACAAGCCAAAAAGAGTCACAAAGGCTAACTTCTCTCTAGCACTGGGAGTCAAGGGCATCTGCCAGTAACACTTGGTAAGATCAATGGTTGTAAGATAGTTAGTCCTACCCAGCTGCTCTAGGGCTTTATCTGTCCTAGGCATGGAGTAAGCATCCGACTCTGTGTGACTATTTAATTTCCTGTAGTCCACACAGAACCTGGTGCTGCCATCCTTCTTTGCACCAGCACCACTGGGGAGGCCCAGGGACTGTTGGACTCTTGAATCACCCCTAGTTCCAACATTTCCTGTACCTATTCCTTCAGAGTTTGTCTGACCCTCTCAGGCACCCTATAAGGGGCCTGCCTAATAGGCCTTTGGGGTCCTGTATCCACCTGGTGCTGCACCAGGTGGGTGCACCCTGGTTTCCCAGTGAACACATATCCAAATTCCTGCAACACTGCTTGGATTTCGCAAACCTGGGTAGGAGATAGCTGCTGAGACATTACTATCCCTTTCACTGAGGTGTCAGCCTGAGCCTCACTGAGGAGATCAGTCACCAGATCTCCCTCAGAATCCTCTTGCAATCCACTGCAAATGCTCAGCACAAGGGCCTCCCTATCATGGTAAGGTTTCATCATGTTAACATGGTACAATGTGTGCCTCTGCCGTCTGCCTACCAATTCCACCATGTAGTTAACATCACTTACCTTTTTACTATCTTGTAGGGACCCTCCCAAGCTGCTTGCAGCTTGTTGTGTCTGACAGGAATGAGAACCATTACCTGCTGCCCCACAGCATGCTCTCTAGTTTGAGAATTCCTGTCATACCTCACCTTTTTCTGTTGTTGGGCTTCTGCCAGGTTCTCCTGGGCCAAGCCCATGAGTTCCCTGAGCCTGGTCCTGAGGCTTAGTAGGTATTCCACAACAGACTCCTTGTGAGACTCGGACTCACCTTACCACGCATCTCAAATTAAATCTAGAGGTCCCCTCACCCTATGCCCATACAGCAACTCAAAGAGTGAAAAACCTGTGGATTCCTGGGGAACCTCTCTGTAAGCAAACAAAAGATGGGGCAAATATTTGTCCCACTCCCTCTTAAACTGATCTGCAAATTCCAGTAGCATGGACTTGATTGTAGAGTTTAACCTCTCAACAAGACCATTAGTTTGGGGATGGTAGGGGGTGGTCTTCATGTGCTTCACCCCACATGACTTCCACAGAGAAGCCAGCAGGTCTGACATGAATTTTGCACCTCGTGCAGTCAGTATTTCCTTTGGGAAACCCACCCTGCTGAAAATCTCTAACAAAGCATCTGCCACCTTTTCTTCCTCAATGGAGGACAAAGCCACCACCTCAGGGTATCAAGTAGCATAATCCACTACCACTAGGATACTCTTTTCCCCTGTGGAACTTGGGGTACTCAGAGGACCCACAATATCCATAGCTACCCACTGAAATTGCTCCTCAATCACAGGCAAATGCATCAAAGAAACTCTCACCTTGTCTCCTGTTTTGCCTACATTTTGGCACTGCTCACAGGTCCTGCAGTACCCTGTTACATCTCTGGAAATTCCAGGTCAATAGAAGTTCTGCATAATATGCCTCTTTGTACATTTTATGCCCACATGACCTGCAAAGGAATATCATGGGCTATGGCTAAAAGTGCTAGATGGTAGGCTCTAGGCACTACCAACTGCTGTACTCTCTCACCTTCTAGCCCTCTCTCAGAGGTCCACTCTCTGTATAGTAATCCTTTGTCCCAGTATACATATTCCGCCTTCCCTTGAGAATCAGGTGCCTCCCTAGCTACCTGCCTCAAGCCTTGCAATGTAGGGTCTGAGAGCTGAGCCTTTCTCAACTCTCTCCTTGTAACCCTTCCCAGCTCCCCTTCCACAAGAAGTTTGGCATCCTCTGACAGTGGTGCCTCACTGTCAGCCTTGGTACTGCTACTCACCTCTACCTTTGCAGTCACTCTGGCCAAGGGAACATCAGTACCCACAAACAGCTGTGGCTCACCTTAAGTCTCACTGCTACAGCGTAGTTCACTCCCTGAAGCAACCACCTCACCAGTCCCGGCTGCAAGTATGCAGTCTGTCTGGGTCATGCCCAGGCTACCAGACCCACATGCTTGGCTCCAAGCCTGACTGCGTGTAACTGCACAAGTGCAGGGTACTGCACTATCAAAATCATTCCCTATCAGGACATCTACAGGTATATCCTCAAACACACCTACTTATTGGCTTCCTTTTCCACCCTCCCAGTCAAGATGCACCCTAGTCAAAGGTATTTTGATTGGGATCCCTCCTAAAGCCCTGACTGGATTAGAATGCCCAGGCAAGTAGTGCTTCTCTGTAACAATTGCAGGCTTTACAATGGTTATATCAGAGGCTGTGTCTTTCTTGGCAATGGCCTCTTTGCCACTCACTAAAATAGGATATACCCTCTGGTGGTAGTTTGGTAACCTTGTTGTCCCAAGACAACCTACTATTGGCATTTTATCTTTCCCACTTACTGGCTCCCTCACCTTTGGCTCCCCACCTTGCCTCTGTGGACACCTGTATGCCACATGGCCACACTGGTTGAATTCAAAACATTTAACCCTAGCTCCTGGATGTGTACCTGGACTAGTGGCATCCCTTGCTACTGGCAGATTCTGTTGTGGCAGTCTGTGCTGCCCACCATGGGTTCCTTTAGATCCATGAGCAGTACTGGGGGTCTCCTTCCTGTACAGGGCTGCCCTGCTTGCCAGGTATAGGTCTCCCTTCTTCCCCAACTCACCTGAAGTAGCACATTGTCTATCAGTTAACCAGATCCTCCTGTCCTCAGGCAAAGTGTTAAGGGCTTGTTCCCACACCAAAAGATCTGCCAGCCCATCAAAAGTGGTGACCTGACATCCACTCACCCAGCTATGAAAATAAGTGCTTAGTTCAGCAACATATTCACAAACACTTTTATCTGCCTTGCTTCTATGCTCACGAAACTTTTTCCTGTACATTTCAGGTGTTAGCTTAAAACATTCTAAAAGACATTTTTACAGCAGTATACTCAGAACATACAATGTCAGATATTTTAGCCAATGCATTTACAGATTTACCATGGAGTAAGGGAGTCAGGAACCATACCAAGAGCATTTGATCAACACTATATTGTTTGCATACCCTCTCAAACATATGAATGAAACTATAAAAATTATCCCCCTCTTTAAATTGCGGAAGAAATTTAGTGACCTGTTGTGCTTCTGGGGTCCAGTTACTCCCTTCCCCATTAACTCCATGACTCTGGTGAAGAGTCAGCATTTCTCTCTCATGCCTCCTCTGATGCTCCTTTTCTTCAGCTTCTATCTCCAAAGGCCTGTCCTCCAACACAAGTCTCTCTAGCTGCAGCTGGATTTGTAAGTCCACTGCAGAAAGGTTGAGCTGTCCATTCTCTGACAATATTGTATCTCCACTGCCAGTCTGATTGTCCTCCTGTATGCTGTTTACTGATGCAGCTGTAACCAAGGCTGCAATCAGGTCTGCCTTAGACAGGTTTCCATGCACCAGTCCCCTAGCCTGGCACATCTCCAACAGCTGGCTTTTTGTCAGCTTTCCATACTTCTCTGCTGACATGCTGCCTGTTCACCCTGACTAACTAAGCTAACAAAAGAAATAAAACAATTGTGATCTGAACTCTGAGTATTCACTGCGTGGCTGTTTTAGAGTACAAAACACCTTCAGAGATCACTGTACACAAGCTAAAGGCTTCACTCTACCCACACCACTATGAGCCAATTAGTATTTGCCAACTAATTAATATGTGATGTGGACCCCACCACTGCCACCACATGTGACGCCTCCGCCCTGGCCCAGCAATCAAGGAACCTCAATCCTCACCACTAACACCAGAGAGGGCGTCTCATATAAGAAGAAAGGATAACAAATGCAGACAGTAAAGTACAATTTCTCTTAAGTGCACACAGAGATCACAGTCAGTCTGGGGCTGGCTGCTCCCTTGCTCCCCATGTCCCTAATAACACTCCCCACTGGCACAGCTATAGGGTCCAGATCTCAGCCTAGCTAGTAATCTAACCTTCATTTCTCTCTCTGTCCAACCAGTGCTTTGTGTACCTGCCCAAGTAGCTGACACACACACACACACACACACACACACACACACACACACACACACACACACACACACACACACACACACACACACAGATATGAGTATTTATGCAACTTCACAGACACTCCTGGGAAATGCTGACACAGATTCTCCAGCTGTGCCCCCTTTTCCCAGACTATACTGTAGTAATTGCTGCCACCACCAGCTAATAATTATCAGCTATCCAAAGGCTCTTAAAAGGGTGTCTAATTATTACTGTGCAGTATTGTTATCCAATTGGTAAGTGTGACTAATCAGTCAAGGCTTATTAGAGTAGCCTTGTACAATAAACTCTATAAATATTCAATGTACTCTAGAGCTTAACGTATCTCTACACAAACCAGCCACAGGTAAAAGTTTTTTTAAAATATTTAATAATAAATAATTAAAACACAAGACAATACTACTGCACACACAATGCTATTCAAGAGTTCAGAGATCACACAGAAACTTAAAATAATTCTGTAGTACAGTTCTGACATAACAGAAAACAACTTAGTTTAATCTTCATAGTCTTAGCTATTTCTACAAAAAACATACTTCTAAGATAACTTACTTAAGGCACAGGCAGAGTGCTAATGAGATGGATATCAAGACAAAAATGCTTAACAATCTCTGGTTCTCACTGTTTAAATCGAAACTCCAGTTCTGATAAACATTACATCATATTTTCACCCTTCCTGGAGTTCCCAGGCTACACATTAACTACATTTACATTCTTTTACACTTAGAGCAATAAAGGACAATCCACATGTAAATTCTGGTCATTATCTTTAGCCTTAAAGCAATAGGAAGGAAGCCTTCCTCTAGCTGGTCGGGAGCCGACTTGTAAAACATAAAAGGCAATAATGAAAAAAATTTGTTTCAATGGAAAGATTTGAAATGCTTGACTTAGTTTTTCTTACAGCAGATGGCAATGTTGCCACAATGTTGAAACAGCATTTCTTTAAATTTAAGACACTAGAAATACACCTCTGGTAAGGCTGTAGCCAAGTAATCTCCATAGTGCATCCTATAACTGCCTACTGCTATAGTGTGATAAATTATTTAGGTAGGAGTGCTAATCCCAGACTTGGCAAGTGTGTGTTTGTGTGTGTGTCTGTCTGTGTAGAGAGCAATGCTTTTTAGGGTAGTCACACTCCCTAAAATTCAAATGCTCTACTTTGGCAAGGATGCTGATGTCATCCACCTAGAAATACACCTCTGGGAAGGTTGTAGCCCAGTAATCTCTGTAGCGCATCCTATAGCTGTGTACTTCTGTAGTATGATACATTAGTTAGGTAGGAGTTTTAATCCCAGACTTGGCAAGTGTGTGCGTGTTTGTGTGTATGTTGGTCTGACTCTGTGTAGAGAGCAATACTTTTTAGGATAGTCACACCCCATACAATTTGAATGCTCTACTTTGGTTAGGCTGCTGATGTCATCCACCTAGAAATACACCTCTGGGAAGGATATAGCCAAGTAATCTCCATAGCGGGGGCATTATCTGTGTACTGCTGAAGTGTGATATAGAACTCTGGTAGGGTTCTATTCCCACCTATGGCAGTTCTGGATGTTTTGTGTGTGTTTCAATGACTGTGTAGAGAGCAATGCATTTTAGGCTAGTCACACTCAATGCATTACAAATGCCATACTTTGGCAATCCTGCTGATGTCATTCACTGTGAAATACACCTTTGGGGAAGGAGTTCTCCAGTAATCCCAGTGGTGCATCCTATAACAGCTTTATGCTATAGAGTGATATAGACCTCTGTTAGGGGTTCTATACCCACACATGTCGGTTGTGGATGTTTTGTGTGTGTCATTGTCTGTGTAGGGAGCAATGCATTTTAGCCTAGCCATACTCACTACAATAAGAATGCCCTACTTTGGCACTCCTGCTGATGTCATCCAATGTGAAATACACCTTTGGGGAAGGAGTACTCCAGTAATCTCCATGGAGAGTATTATAATGGTGTAGTGCTGTAGTATAATAAACTAGTTAGGTAAGAGTTCTAATCCCAGACATGCCAGGCGTGTGTGCATGTGTGTGTGTCTGTGTGTCTGTGTTTGTAACTCCTATACTGTGTGGAGTTGGATGGGGGTGTGTAACAACTGGGCCTAATGTGGCGCGGGTTTTGCAAATTTCTTAAATGGTGGCGCTACTATATATCACAACATTCACCATACAGGCATAACAGATGTGAAATAGCAGAGAGCTTGGGGTGCAAATCCATACCCATACATGTGACATCAAGACCAGGCAAACAAAGTTAGCAACCCTAGAATTAACCAGAGGACACTCTCAACCCATGTTTCATACACACACACACACACACACACACACACACACACACACACACACACACACACACACACACACACACACACACACACACACACTTGCCTAGGCAACAGCCGCTATGTTGGTAGTACACTGCATACTGCCCAATGATAGTAACTATGGAATGATTGCAGTGGCCTACAGAGGGCATGGCACCCTGTCCATCTGTCCAAAAGGCATGTACATGCAGACAGTGCACCTTCATCATGTTACACACTGGACACCTGTAACACCTGTGGTGCCATCAGATGTGATCCACAAAGGACATACCATGCCAGAAAACATGCCCTGTATGGAAAGATGCCATTGACACCAGGGAATGTCGTTAGCATGCTATCAATATAGGTGCGGGGTAAACCTGCTGTCCATTACCATTTCCTGCCACATTAGGCCAGGACTGGCATATCTGATGATAATCGTTGTACACAACATGGGGCAGACACCTTAGGTACAGTTCCACATGTCACTGTAGATGCATGTGGGAGGTGTGCACATCACAGACACCATCCATGTCATGGACTAAGGAACACATACATGGCAAGCAATGCATAGCATTGGCCACACACAATAATCACCCAGGCGACTTGATGGTGAATACAATACCCACCTGTGTGGGCAAATCCGGAAACTACACCCTGAGCCACAATGCAGACCATTGTCATGTGGCCTGATGCCAAGGTATACCCATCACCAACCTTGTATAGCTGTCTGCCACAGTTGACTACTACACATCATGCATGTCAGTACTGGCACCATGTGTGTGTGTGTGTGTGTGTGTGTGTGTGTGTGTGTGTGTGTGTTTTGTATGATGGATATGTTCACATTCGCACTCACTACAACCCCTATTGGCATACTGAAGCACGCTGTCTGATGTCAGACACCTCCCCATACCCTTTCCCATATAACCTCCATATGACCCTTGTGGTGCATGTGATACCTGCACAGTAATGTGTTGTGGCAATCTCACTTGTGATGAGTTGTACTCCTGGCCCTGCCAAGTGTGCCACAGTGTGTGCATTCCTGTGAGAATGTGGCTGTGATGACTCTGGGACATGTTCATGCAGACAGGCACATTAACTACACCTACCATATAGCTACCATATCCCTGTTGTAGATGTCACTCACCATCACATATACTTTCTGAGGGTCCACAACATGTAAACTATATGGCACTTCCAATAACTGCATAGAAATATGATACCACTAAAGAGTCATCAGGGGTTTGATACCCTGTGTTGGTAGGTGTGTGACACAAACATGCTTAAGTTTTACTCTCCCACCCCTCCCTTACTTGTCTTTGCCTCTGTCTGCCTCTCTCACTCCCTCTCTGGTGGATGTGGAGACCTACACCTGCTTTGCTTAGGCAGTAGCATGTGTATTTTAAGTGATGCTCATGATCAGCTGATGGCCTCGGCACAAATTGCAACCCTCCTCTAGCTGATTGCATGTGGAACAGCTGTGGTAACATTCCCATAGCCAATTGCATGGAAACACACCCCAATATCTAGGAACATCATGTTGGTGTTGGACCTTTTCATTCACTGTGAGCAGGAACTCAATCTGTTGTTTGGGAAACAGCATCTCAGATGGATTTTGGATTTACCTCTAGCAACATACACTGTGGAAACAGGGCAACACATAGGAGGGGGATGTTCCTGACCTGACTACAGACTGTAAGTGCTGCTATACTGCATTTGGAGTAATGTTGGTTTAACAGGGTGTGTGTGGATATGGCTATCCTACATGTTTTAATACCTGCCATTTCAGTGCTATGTTTATGAGGAATTCCCATCTATTAGGTCATCTGCAGACTGGGCAGTGTGTGGTGCCTTTAGTTTCATCTGTTACTCACAGAGCATCTATCTGTGAACTGCAGAAGGTAGTGTGAGGATTGCAATCTGTTGATGGTGAAAGCCGTGCCAGTTACTGACTTCATATCCCTCATAGGACATATGTTGCAACAAACTCTGTTACAACAGTAAATATATGAGGTTATCACAGCAACATGTCAATATTGGCCCTGTGTATGTGTGTCCAGCCACAACTCTGTCAACCTTTGTACATATTAAGTAACTAATGATAGCACAACATTGCGAGTCCACAGAAATGATTTATTCACACAAAATACACAGATTAGTTAAGCGCTTTCATCAAATAGTATGACTTCATCAGAACAAATTATATAAAAAACTTAGGAACTTAAATAATACCCAGTTTGAATTCATTGGCTAAGAAACTAACAAATCATGTTTTAAACATACCAGGTCTCATAAATAATAAAATGCAGGTACTGAATAATTAATTAATTCATCAAATACTTGAATCTTAAAAATGCAGGTATACTGTATAGTATACCTATAGAAAAATCAAGTTATAAAGAGGTAAAAATGTAGGTATTACATATTTAAACTGTTTCCATATAGTGAAAAGAATTCAAATTGAAAATTAAAAATTAAAAATTAAAAATTACTTCACTGGCCAAGCGGCCAGTGTATTATACTAACTCTGCCTTCTCTTTCAATACAGGCATAATAGAAAGATGCTCATTAATACCCGGCGGGTGGTCAGCAGCTAATCTAAGTTGCCACATCAATTCTTTTTTATGCAACCTGTTTTGCCAATCACCCCCCCCCCTCACATCCACTGTAACAAAATCCAAGATTCCAAACTTGAACCCACTAAAATTCCTACACAAAATACTATGTTTGTACAGAGCATTAGTATTTTTTCCACTCTTCATGTCATACAGATGCTCATATATCCTGTTCTTCAACATCCTTTCTGTCTTTTCGACATAAAATGAAGAACAATAATTACACTTGGCAAGATATACTAATTTACTAGAATGGCAGTTGCCATTTCTCAAATAGATATGACATCTATTGGAATTGTTAATGATAATGTCATGTTCAAGCATTATGTATGAACAATAATGACATCTACCACAAGGCTTGCTACCATGTGAATTTCTCTGCTTTTCATTAGAAATTCTAGTAACTTCTATCAAAGATTTAATGTTACTACCTACTTTGGTGGAAAAAATAGGTTTGTCACCAAGAATCCGAATTATTTCAGGATTGGTTCTAAAAATGTTCCAGTTCTTTAACAAAGTTGTTTTCACTTGAGACTACAAGAGACTAAACTGTACTACACATGCCTGCTGAAAATTAGTGCTAACCCTGGTATTACCATAATTGACTATGTCACCGGGTTTATAATCACTACTACCCAATAAGGGTTTGTACAAGGTGCCCCATTTATTTCCAACTTCCTCAAGTATTGGATCAATAAAAGGCCCCGGGTAGCCTCTCTCAAGAAACATGGTTCTTAAATTCTGAAATTCCAGTATCACGTCTTCCTTTATGGTGGTCATTCTAGCTATTCTTACTGCCTGGCCCTTTACAATACTTCTTTTCTGATGAATAGGGTGGTGACTAGTGTAATGTAAATATGCATTGCAAAAAGTGTTTTTTTGGTAGATTTTCAATTGAAAACTATTTTGTTTTTTAAAAATCTGTACATCAAGGAAATTAATTTCCTGTTGATGATATTGAAAAGTAAATTTTAAATAACTAGTAGTCTGATTTATGTATTCCAAAAACCCTGATATTCCTGCTACATCTCCTTTCCACACAATAAAAATATCCAAAAATCTACCGTAATATTCAGTGCATGGTAAGAATTCCATATTAGATTGTGTGTGTTGTTAATATGCACTTTGGCCTGTGAAGAGACTGTGGTAGATGTCATTGTTCTTGGTCCCGTCCTATCTGATGTTACATGCTGCTCCACTGTATGTTACCATATTGGCTTACATGTCTGTAGGGCCATACACACACATGTCCCATGCCACAGACAGGCATCAGACCACAATGTGTAGCAGCCCAGTATATGTAGGGTTAGTGTGAGTGGCACATATGAGGATGGTGTTAAACAGATAGTCCATATATTGTAATATTATGCTAGCTTACCATATGTGGCTGCATTTACATTGGTTGTGGTTATGCTCTTTTACACAGGTGTATCTTACCCTGTGCTGTGACATGCCTGTAGAGCCTACTATATATGCAGGTACATGCACATTCCCCCATAGGAGATGTAGGCCAGTGTTGATCCAGTCTGCCTGTAGCCTCCACAGTGCTTTGTTACATGCCTAGCAGCTTAGTGTACTTACCCAGTGAGATGTCATATGCAGATACTTGCCAGATGTACTGCTGCCGGGTCTCCCTTAACAGTCATGTACGTCAGATAGAGCAGTGGGATGCTGTACAAATGTATGTCAATATCTAGTGGGTAACATGTAGCCATGGCACCTCTGTACCAGCGGTTATTATGTGTCAGGACAGATAGGGGTGTGTGAATGCATAACCTATGGGGGCAAATGTATACCAGGCGTTATGTGTTATACCCATCTACATGGCTGTTAACATCCATATTGTCAGGCTTGGTCCACATGTTTTGCACTATGGAGTTCTGTTTATACCTCTGGACTGTCCAGAGTGTGTTAGAATGTCCACATATATTAGCCAATATTGCTGCTGTAGTCCACAGGAGCATTACGTGCTAGCAGCGGCACTGTACTATGATGTCCTTAGGATGTCTGTCATTAGCCAATGGCGCACATGTGACAAGCAGATGCGACCTCCCACACACACCATGTTACAGTAGCAATAGTCTATTAATATACCTGCTATACATAACTGACATCCTTTTGCACTACAAAGTTGGGACTATAGGGGCTGAGGTAGGGCTACACTCCATGTTCAGGGCATATGGTGAAAATATATGTATATATAATTATCCAGATATCTATATAGATGTTTACACATATGCATATCGACATATATAGATGGGTATGTATATGTACATAGATATACATATACACACCCCGATATATACATATACAGAGCAATATATGTCTACTCATATACAGATAGTGATACATATGCAGAAATAAGTATGGATATCTACATATATATTGACAGTAGTAGGTATGGCAGAATAGATATACATGCACATATAGTTATAGATATCTACATATATACCAACATAATTAGGCATATCTGTACACATAGGATGTGCATACATATATAGCTAAATACACATATATCTATATATATGTATATGTATATCTATATATATATATATATATATATATATATATATATATATATATATATATATATATATACACACACATATGTATATATTCGAAGAGATGTACATATGGCCATATATATGCAGCACTATACAGATGTGTATACAGACATATGTATGAGTATACATGTTTATGTACATGTAGACATATATAGACCTATTATATGTATACGGCCATATTCCTGTCATGAGTAAACATCACGGTTGTGTATACCCTCCCACATGTATCTCACCGTATGTATCTGCTATGTGCACATTATGATAAAACAACATATGTGATGCAACAGTCATATTAATAACAAGGACTATACAATTTAGGAACTACAGGCAAATGTTCATTACTACTCAATATGTGTATTGACAGCTATATTATTAAACAGCAGCACTCTTCACAGTTGTCATGGTGTTGTGGTTAAGTGTTGTGACTTCAGAGAAAAGGGTCATGGGTTCAAGACCTGCAAGGGCTGTTCATTTTCTTGCTGGGCAGAACAAGGGCTGTCGAATACAGAGTGATTAAGGCACTTTAAAGCAGTTGTAAGTGGGTTTGCATGGGTTTGCTCGGAGGTAAGCACTGCTAACTTCTGGTTACAGTTTCTTATACTCTGTTAGCTTCTGACCTGCTTAACCTGTGTAGGCATTGCTTACCCACATGCAAACAAGCTTAAACCTGCTTACTGCTGCTTAAAAGTACTTACTCCCGTTTACCCCCCACACTAATTTTTTTAAAAGAAAAGAAAAAGGGGTTGATAGGAAAGTGGTGAAAAAAAGGGCACAAAGAGGGAAAGACAGTAGGGAAAATAGCCAGGGATGTGCAGGAAGGGTGTAGAGAAGGTCCATAGCTGCCCATTTCTTCTACAGCAACAGCTGTCCATATACACTGAATTTGGAGGTATATTTGTACACTCAAACCCCTGGGAGAGGGCGCAGGACAACAATAATAAGTTGTGATGCCAATTATACCAGATTACATGTGTCCAGTGGACACATGTGTGAAATGGACTGCTATGTATGGGGCGAGATTTTTTTGTGGGAATAGATTGCCCTTTTTTTTCAGGTGACAGTGGGATGTTGGGGAGGGTATAGTAGGTATGTTTGGGGATGTGGTTTGGGTAGGTTAACAGACAAGACAAACAAGACACATACAGGGGTGGTATATGACACATGTGGGGGTAATCACCTTGATGGGGAGGGTTGTTGGGATATCGGAAGCCCACAAGCACCCTAGTGGTAACAGTGGGAGTGAGGTCCCCACCCATGGGCAGTCACCACTGTACTTTCACAGCTCCGAAGGTGGCTGTGCTGGCAGCTGAATTGCAGAGCCAGGCTGACACTCTAACATGACACATGGCCCTTGAGCTGGCATAGAAGATCACCAAACGGCTGGTTGATCTCGCTACGCACCATGACCCTGACCTGGCAATGGGTGACAGGTGCCTCTCTGCACCCACTCCCAGGGGGTAAGCCTCATCCCCTGAGGCAGTTCCACCTGAAGGTGGTTCAGGACCAACAGACATGGCGGTCTGGTGTTGGGCCGCAGGCATGCTGGTGCCCGGTGCCATGGCCATCTGAGGTGGGACAGGTGGGTACGCTGGGACCGGCCTTCCCAAGCTTGCTATAGTGTTTAGATTCCATCATCATATGTGGGTTAGTAATACTCAACACATTCCAGGGTCAGGTATAACAGCATAGACAGATATTCCCATTAACCCAGACACCAGATACGGAACAGTTGGATAGCAAACAGAACACATGCATATATGGGACCACAGTGGGTAATAAGTACAGCATGCAGGTAAATTGATGGCACCATGCCACCAATGTTGGAATAATTCAATATAGCACATGGATGGGAACCATGAAAATATTTATCAAACAATTGGGAAATTATAGAGTCATTACATACTGTTTGGGGTGGGTATGTTGATTATTATTGGAGATATGGTGGGGTGGAGAGAAAGATGTCAATTAACAACTAGTATATTCCTGTAGTCCACATTGCTTTCTCAGTCAGTGCTGTTATCTGTACCTTACAAGTCTTACTACACTACCCTATAGCCTAAGTTTGGACAGTGATATGGCTGTCGTCATCATTACACATGAACCACTTTTACCTGCAGTATACACCTCTTACCTGGTATCCCTGTGGAGGGAATGTTT
This sequence comes from Protopterus annectens, assembly GCF_019279795.1. Lineage (NCBI taxonomy): Eukaryota > Metazoa > Chordata > Ceratodontiformes > Protopteridae > Protopterus > Protopterus annectens. Next base: position 1,978,658,787 of record NC_056725.1, on the reverse strand, counting down.
GTTAACACAACTGTTTCTACACATACTCCCAGATTCCGGGTTGATGTTTTGCACAAAGCTATCTAACTCTTTCTGCACAGACTCTGGCCATGTGTTGACCAGAGACTGGTGTGCTGGGACATATCTAGAATATTGCCTTCTTCCACCTTTAGTGACCTGACACACACATATACATGCTTTCTTACACAGTTATATTATGTAGCACAGTGTGGGTGACAGTGACCAGTGATACTTTATTATTAAGAAAAACTGCAAAATTCACAATTCCCTACAATACCAGAGTGAACAGTACCAGTACAGGTTGTAATGGTCTGTATTTCTCAGCACAGTGTTCAAATCCAATGTACATTTGAGAGGAATGTTTGTTAGCACCCCCTGACTGTTGCCACACAAAGTTCTGGATTACACATTAGTAGTATGCACATACATCTCACTCTGTTACTGTACACACTCTGGTCACAGCTTGACAACATGGGAGTGTAGATAGGACATACTTGAAATATTACTCTCCTATCAGTTTCGGGCATTGCTACAGTGACAGTTGTGTTCTTATGATGTTTGACAATTACTTGTATTCCTTGTTTGCTGGGTAAACATCTGGGATCATCCCACAGACTTACCAGGGGGACAGGGGGACAGGCAGCAGATATGGGCACATATACTAGACATTCTGGCCTCATCTGTACAGTTGTGGGATATGAATCTGTATGAAGCCTCATTCCACTCCCTGGATTCAGACCATGGCTGTGTCTGCTACAACTTAAACACTGTCCATCACAGTTGTGTCTGCTATATAGATATTGCTGTATATCTCCTATCAACTTTCTGTCTTATTAATCCCCTGTGCTTTTGCATTCTGACCTTGTATTACAACACTCATATACAGATTTCCTAGACAGTTATATGTTGTAGGACAGTGTGGGCGACAGTGATGTGTAATACCTCATTATTCAGAGCAACTGCATATCATTCTTGTATTTCTGGGCACAGTGTTGGTACCTGTGGGAGGAGTGTTTATTAACACTACCTGAATGTTCCCACACACAGTACCAGATTCCACATTACTATTACACACATACATCTCACTCTGTTACTGTACACACTCTGACCACAGCTTGACAAGTTGGGGTGTAAATGTGACATACATGGCTTCTTAGTCACATAAGGTATTGGGGAGTTGCTAGTGTGCCAGCTTTGTTCTCATAGCTGTGTGTCAATCTGTTGTATTTCCTGTTTGCTGCCTATACGTCTGGGATCATCCCACTGATTTCCCAGGGGTACATGTTGATAGGCAAATGATATGGGCTACTTTAATAGACATTCTGGACATATCTGTACAGTTGTGGGGTATGATTGTGCATGCATACTACTACCACTGGCAGGATTTGAACCGTGGCTGTGTGTGCTAAAAAGCAACAGTTCACATCTCAGTTGCATGTTTTATTCGTTTTTTGTTGTCTGCATTTTCCCTGTTTACTATGTGTCTATCAGTTATACTAAATTGCTTCTGGGATTACACCTGTCATATACAGGCATTCCTACACATTCAATTTATGGTGCACAGTGTGGGTAACAGTGCTTAATACTACAGTACTATTACATGATTGCATATCTACATTACCGTATGATACCAGGATATACACATGCAGTCCAGCGGTTAGACCTCTTTTGTCAGGCTATTACAATTTTATTGACTTACAAACAATATGAAACTCATCCTGCCATATTCTCTAGTGTTTGCAGTTCTTGCCTTGAACAATACAGGTTTTATACAAGCAATTAATTTACTACTACTTTTATTTTTATTTCCTATGACAGTAAATGCATGAGTATTACTGACCTGCCTCGTGTCGCAACCTCGCCAGGTGACTGATGTGGGCCTCCTGTTTTGAGGCCTGCTCCATTGCAGCTGTATGGGACATAAGAGCAATATTTAGCCATATCTATCCATAATATACCTGAACTGGTAATTATTACACACATACTGGGGTGATACTTACACTCGGCTGGTGCATCCCCTGACACTCTAGCCTCTTGGAGCCACTCCTCCAAGAGGTCCCACATACACCACGTCAGTTCGGCATAGTGATGCTGACCTGCTCACCAGTTCGGGGTATGCCAGTGGCACTGGTAAGGTTGTGGACAAGATTGTCCTAGGCCTCTGCCTTATATTGGGAACCCTGGTACTGGCCCTGCAGCATTCTCTGATCATGGTCTTTGATAAGGAGTCCTGCCATGACCTTGGACTCCTGGATGCACCAGCGCTGCAACTGAAAGCACGCGCCTTCTCCCCTTACTGCCATAGTGCCTGCAAGGGGAAGCTGCAACCAGTTATGAGAAGTATTCTCACCTCTTAGGTTTAAGTAGGGCCGATTTTCCACACTTTTCCATGATTGGTCGGTTTTGAAAATACTAAGCTGTGGGCAAACCTGCTTAAATAAGGTTGGCATTGTTGAAAGGGCTATATCACTGGGCACATTGAGTTAGCTGGCCTACACATTGGTTACACCTAAGCTGACCTGTGCAATGCTTAGCGTTTCTTACAGTAGACTTTGCATTATTTTTTTCTTTTTGACATTGATTTCTTATTCATTCCATCTTATATATCTGCCTGCTCCATGGTTAATGTGTACATACACTCTATGGGGTCCTTGTCTTTTAATGAGGACTTCAACACTTGATTACAATTACATCTCACATCTGGGCTTACTGCTGTACTCCAGTTCACATATTTATGTTATCTAGTGGGTTATGGAACATATGACTGTATACTGATTCCTTTCACAGGTTCAGTTTGGTTTTACTATGGTGAGGACTTGTTTGCTGATACCTCATTCTTCTGTACTTCTGTGATGGCTTGCTGGTTAACTCCTGTGACTATGGTGTATAAGGTCCTGGGTTCGAGACCTGCATGGTTGTTTATTTTGTTGATGGGCAGAACAAGGGTTATTGGATACAGAGTGATTAAGGCACGTTTGAGCAGTTGTAAGCAGGTTTGCGCTACAATAAGCACTGCTAATCTGTCGTTACATCTGCTTACAGAGTGTTAGCTTTAGAATTGCTTAACCAGTGTGGGTATTGCTTACCGCAGTGCAAACTGCCTTAAGTCCGCTTACTAGTGCTTAAATATGCTTACTACTGCTTATTTGTGCTTAAATCTGTTTATTAGTGCCTTATTCATTATGACACTGACACCTCGCATGTGCATTTACTGCAGTACTCCAGTTCATGAAAATATGTTATTTAGTGGGTTATGCAACATAAATATTAGTCATGACATGCTTTGCCATGGAAAATGGAATGTGCTGCAGTGGGACTTGAACCGGGAATATCTGCTTGTAAGGAGAATGCTCTACTCACTACACTATTGCTATGCTACTTCATTTGCATATATCTTCCTTGTTATCCTCTTCTGCCATTTAAGCTGCATTAACCGTATCTAAGGGATGGGAACACCCATGCACCTACGGTTAGCTTTAATTGGATTAAAAAAAAAAAAAAAAAAAGGGTTTCTTCATTTTATGTATGTATACTTTTGCTGTTGTAAACTAGGGGGACTGTTGGTGGGGATATGCAGTCACCTATGAGCGGTCTCATTCATTTCATACCCCTTTCTGCTCTTCTTCATTGCAGGGGCGTGTATATTCCGAGAGCTCTGCTCTCAGACATGACCCCTGCCCTCTTACATGCTCCCTGTAAGCCTAGGAGCTCAGGCAGCACTCCTCATTATTATGCATGGTGCGCTGCCATCCTGCTCCTAAATGGCTGCCTCTGTGCAGGACTTAGCTAGTCCTGCACAGAGGAATAATAAATCTGTGGGATTGTGTCTGTTTGCACTGAAACTGAAATATAACATTCTTTTATTACACGGCTATAAAATAATTTAATTTCAGCCATTTTTTCTGAAGTTAACCTCTTGTGTTTCAGTTTCCATTGTTAAAATATATACATCTAAACAGTTACAATAGTGCAGGCACATTTCTGTTCTATTCCAGTAGGGTATGCTGTGGTTACGTTTTAGCTCAGAACTTTACAAAATATTTCTTCATCACACATGTCTGCACAAACCATCTTACATGGCATACAGTTCTAATACATTTGTAACACAAGCATCTGAATCATGTTGATATACACAAATGATATATAATTATTTACAAAATTCCAGATAGCTGGGCAGGCAGTATCTCCTTTTGTGACACCTGTGTTATGTTCTCCTGCATTTTGGTACTCCATCTTTAGAAGCATCTGTCCAGAATGGATGTGAAGTTAACAGATCTATACTTGTTGACATAACATTTATTGCCTTTTTTATGTATTCATTTTAATATGGACATTTGCCATCAGCTAGGAACAGTACCAGTTTGCAATAGCTTGTTAAATAATATACTTGGGATAAAAATCAACTATTCTACATTAAGAAGGTGTTTTTCTTTCCTTGTATTTAAGCCTCACATTTGCACAGGTTTGGCATAGACACCCAGAGCTGCTCATCATTTGACAACTTTGCTAGTGATTGCTGAGAATCTTCTTTTACCTAGAGCAATCCACTACTGAAAAGGCAAAAATAGATATTTTTTTTCACTTCTCATATATACAGTGAGTATAGCTTTGCAGTTTCGAAAACTATTTGCTGTTATTTTTGCACTATATAGCAAAAAAAAAAACAACTAAACAAAAAAATGTGCTGTCTACTGTTGCTGTAAGTAGTTAATTGCACTGTAATACATTGTATAGTTGAAGGGCTGTTTTAGGTAGTTTGTGTTGTCTTTTTACATTGGGCTCCAAACCAGGCCATTCTACATTAAGAATGTGTTTTTCTGCACACTTGTGGCAGAAGTGTGTTGATCTAATTGATCTGATTTGGAAATTGCTGGTGAAAGCCTTGTATTCTTTCCTGATTGGTAGTTAGTTTAAAACTTGTTTCTCCTTGCTTGTATTTAAGCCTTACATTTGGGCAGTGCTGCCGTTTGTGCAGCATCAGTTTTCATAGTATAGCTGTTCTAGGAATGAACAAAATGCACTGTACTATGAAGAACTGTATTAATCTGCATGCCCTGTATAGATGCAAAAGTCAAGAAACTCAGTTTTCCCTAAACAGCTGTCAGTGAAACTCTTCCAAGCTTTTCTACTGCTCTAGGGGCAACACAATTATGCACTGAACAGTGTTGCCTTATTGATCGATTTTAGCTTACAGAAAGTATAACCCCCTGTTATAGTCTCGGTGCTAGCAATACAGTCCTGTCAAATTAACCCATTCACTTCCCTAATAAAACATACAGTAAGAGTCTACTAGAATGGACGGGCAATTTCCCATCATCTCTCTGGCAAGCCTAATAGACATGGGTATCCTGAGGAGATGTAGCAATTGTTTCATTTACACTGACAAACACTTCTTCCTGAAATAGGCGAATAGTTCACGTGAGAGATGTAGTTACACTACAAAAACTGGTGGCAAGTCTCTCATATAAGGACAAACTGAATGCCAAACAGGTTGTTAGCAAACACACACATCTCACACTAAACAAGGACACAACACGTAAACCCACATATGCAGAAGTACTCATTAGTAACTTACCAAAAGATGAGAGGCTTCCCAAGTGGAAACCATTTACACACATAACAATGCAAAAAGCAACCGCAGCACATAATAATACACAAACCAGTGTCTCAACAAATAAGCTCATAAGTCATAACACAACAAAACCTAATGTAATCATCATAGGTGACTCCATTATGAGATACACAGATGTTACCCTTAACAGACTGGATAAGGAGTGAGTTATGGTTAGCTGGCTGTCAGGTGCCAGGATCCGTCAAGTCACTGAAGCATTCAAGCCACTCAACCACGAGTACCAGTATGACTCCATCATAGTCCATGTGTGTGTGAATGACCTGAGATGTACTTCACTGGACTTTATGATGAGAGACATGACTGAGCTCTCAGATTATGTGTCACAGGCAGGTATAAGCCTAATTTTAAGTACCATTCTACCTTCTCCAAGACTGATTCTAAAATATGAACAAAAATGATTGACTTTAACAACTGGCTGAGCTTCTGGTGTCAGTCCATGGGTATCCATTATCTGCCAGCCTGGGAAGACATGTTTGACAGGCCACGATGCTTTGCCAGAGATGATCTGCACCTGTCTCCTGTAGGCTTTTGGATACTTGCAAAAAAAAAAAAAAAAAAGATTTTTATTATTTCTTTGTTTTAGACTTTTAGACTTTTGTATTTCTCTCTGTTTGCTCCTATCATATTTGTACATAATAACTAACCTTGTTTATTAATTCTAATCATGTATTGCTTATTGCTGTATTACCATGTAATATTCCATTGGAGCTTTTCTCCCCGGGCCTCTACTGAAAATGGACATATATCCAGTTAGACTAGCCCGGTCAACAAATGTAAAATAAATAAAAATAAAATAAATAAATTAGCCACCACTATTTTGCTTTTTAGACAGTGTCAAAATAACCAACTTCTCAACATAACAAAAATTTCTCTAGATAAACTCAAGTTACTGCTGCTTAATGCTAAGAGACTAAACAAGACTGCACTCCCTGGTAGCACTCCTCACATTGCAATATGCTGATGTCTCTGCAGTCACTGAGACATGGTTCAAGGGACTGGAAAGCACCTGGCATGCAGGGCTGCAATGCCTTCCATACATTTATAACACAAATTGAGCATGAAAGAACCAAATAGCCATCTTCATTATGGATAAGTAAACCTCAGGACTGATCAAACAGTATGACTCTCTTGAGCTGCTCCATGTTCAATTAACTATAGGCAAAGACCCAATCACATCATAACTAGCTATAGGTCCCCACTATGAAACAGGAAAAGCATACCGCATACTTGGACTTACTGGAGTTAATTGCCATACAGCCCAGCTCCTTACTCATGGGTGATTCTAATTATCCTACCATCAAATGGGAAACATACATGACCACAAACATGCTGGCTCATGACCACAAACATGCTGGCTCAGAGATTCTTGGTCTTTGTCAATGCAAATGGTCTGGAACAGCAAGTCAGCACACCCACAAGAGGCTCAAATGTCCTGGACATAGTACTCACTAACATGGGAAAGCATTGCACTCCCCCCCCCCCCCCTGTGTGATGTCCTTCCTGGTACGATCAGACCACAAATCACTCGTTCAATGTAATTATAAGGCCAAATATTCCATCAAGCTCAAAAATGCTTAAGAATGTTTCAGAGACAAATTACCTCCAAGTGAAGGTATAAAAAGTTTCAGAGCTGCCTCAAACCCAGATAACACAGACTCCTAAGCAGAGGTGTGCACCAAAATCCTGTAGAACCACTAAAGCAGTTGTATAGAATCAGCTGTACCTGTCTATATTAAAACTAGGTCTTGCTAAAAAAAATAAAAAATAAATAAATAAATAAATAAATAAATAAATAAATAAAGAAAAAACAAGGTACCTTGGTGGACCCATAGGCTACAAAAAGAGAAAGAAATTAATGTCCAATAACAAGAGGGAACTGGATCAGCAGAGGAAGAAATCCCGGTCTAGTTTAAACAAACAAATCAGAGATTTTGTCAAGTCCTCCAGTGCTAGTTACAAAGCAAACATAGCCTCCCTAGCTAAGGATAATCACAATGCATTCTTTAAATACTTCCAAAATCTACAAGGGAATATCCAGCTATGCACTGAACTGGTTGTGGATGGCAGTCCCTATACTTAACCAGAAGTAATAGCCAACCTGCTAGCTGACAGATTTGGAACAAACATCACCTCCTGTCCCCTACAGTCATCCTCCAAAGTATACCTGCCTCCATTAATATCTCAAGAAAGGAGGTAATCTTGGTGCTCTCCAAGGCCAAAAACACAGAATCAGTGGGACCAGAAAACATCCCAGGCTGCCTTTTAAACAACTTAAAACATGCCCCTAGCTGAGCCACTTGGATATCCTTATTTAACCATAGCCTAGAAAATGGTTATGTTCCAGTGGAATGGAGGACAGTAACAGTAATCCCTCTGTTGAAAGGGAGACCATCAACCAACCCTGGGAATTATAGGCCCATAAGCTTGAGTAGCCTCATCTGCAAGGCCATGAGGTCTGAATAGATGGAGTGCAAATGGAGAGATAGAGGTCCGAATGGTGGGACTGGGGTCTGGTTGGGGAGATGATAAGTCAACAAGCAAAAGGGAGTAGTACTGCTGAAATTGAATTCATCCTCAAGTCTTGGTGAGTACTGTCATGAGGCAGACCCTGCTTTTCACAAAATCTCACCAATATGACACTGATATATAGACTGTATTTTATACAGCATATATCATGGACAAAAGTTGGTTAAAAAATAAAAAGGATAGTTGGGTCACAAGACCCAGGATAAAAACAGTGCCCAATGTTGCTAGGTGTAATGGTGCTAGGACTGGAAAAAATAACAGTGTAGTATTCTCAAGCTGCAGAAACATTCCTACAATAGGGCAAGGCCAGGTCTTGAGAGAGGAAGGGCCCCATGTTGTAGGAGGAAATAGTAGTCCACAAAAAATTAGAAAAACTGATAGGCCAAAAAGAGCCATAAAGATTAAAGACTGGATTATTGAGGATAAGAAAGAAATTATGTATTGTTACTATTATGCAAGAAACCTAGAATTTCCAGATAGAAGATATACAAAAAGTGTGATGCCCCTGCTCTGGCCCAGTAATCAAGGAGCCTCAATCCTCACCACTGGCAACAGTGAGGAACGTACACATTGGGAGGATGACAAGTACACACAATAAAGTACAATTTCCCTTAAGAGCACACAGAGTTCACAGACAGTCTGGGGCTGGTTTCTTCCTCTTTCTTGACATCCCCAGTAAGATTCCCCACTGGCACAGCTGTAGAGTTGAGTCCTTAGGCAGGATTCCAATCCAAGTCCTCCCAACACTCTCTCTGTCCAACCAGTGCTTCATGTTCCTGCCCAAGTAGCTGACACACACCACACACACACACACACACACACACACACACACACACACACACACACACACACACACACACACACACACACACACACACACACACACACACTTTGACATTTGATTTATACACAAACACACACCTGGGAAAGGCTGTCATAGGTTTACTAGCTATGCCCCCTTCTTCCCAGACCATAAGATAGTTACCACTGCCACCAGAACCCATTATCAGCTACTTTAAGGCCCTTCCCAAAGAGTGACCAATCTTACTGTGTAATGTTACTATTATCCAAGTGGTAAGTGTGACCAAGGCGAATGCTATTTAGGAGTGGCCTATACAGTGTCACCAGATATATATGCAAGTACACTAAGAGCTTAACTATCTCTAAACAAACCAGACACAATTAAAAGGTTTAAATATATTTCATAACAAATAATAAAAGAACAAGACAATACTCAACAACTCAATACAGTAACTACAGAGTTCAGGATCACAGGAAATATTTTAAAACAACATTGAAGGACAGTCTCAAATAAACACAGAAAACATCTAAACTAATCTTCACTATATTCCTATCTATATCTAAAAGATACATTTCCCTAGTTACTATTAGCAAGATACAGGCAGAAGTGTTGATGAGTGGGATGTTTCTAGTTCTAAAGACAAATGCAATATGCACAGACTCACTCTCTGGGATAGTTCTAAAATTGATAATACACATTACTGCTGGGTTAGCTGGGATGACATCACTCTTTCTCACCTGCCTTCAGTTCCCAGGCTAATAGAAACTTAGAATTTAACACCTATGTGTCAGAGGTACATATCTCTCAGAAGTCTCCTTAGAACTGGAAGTCGTAAAACAGTTAAACACTTTTACATTTGAAACCTGGTAATTATTTCTGTTTCAAGACAATCAGAAAACTTCCAAGTCTAGACATTGTGTCTGCTCTGAGCTGAAACAGAGATAACAGAATTGTAAAACAATTTCAACTTATTTTCTTGAGGTTTTGCAAGTTAACTCTGTATGTTCCAATGTCTACCATTAAAACACACATCTCCATGGGTATATAGTTTATACACATTTCTGCTCTTTACCAGCAGGGTATGCTGTGGTTACATTCTTGAAGCTCAGTACATAACATACAGTTCAACACACACTTCTACACCAGAAGTTTAATATACACATAACATATAGTTCTCTTACATTTGTAAGATAAGCCTCTGGATCCTATTAATATTCACAAATGGCATATGATTATTTACCAAATTCCAGATAGCTGGGCTGGCAGTGTCACATTTTTATATAAATCATATCAATATTTTCTAGTGACATATAATTATTTGCGAAATTCCAGCTAGCTGGGCTGGCAGCATTTTGGTTTGTCACAATTCCCACCCCCCCCCACAAGAACTCAAGCTAGTTTTTAAAGTGACCCTTGAGAAACACTGCTTGAGAGGGTTGAGCCTATCTGGGACTACCCTACCCTATCAATGTCTGGAGATTCCAGCTGTCTTGGCACTGCTGACCCCAGTACCGTGCTGCACTGTCCCATCATATGCCTGCAATCCTAGGCTCCACCATAGTAGTTTGGGATTTGGATGGCTGGTTCTCTGTAGCCATAGATCCACCTCAGAGTCCTCCTGCCTCCTATTGCCAATAATTAGCACAAAGACCTCCCTATTATGGTAAGGTTTCATCATGTTAACATGGTACAGTTTGTGCTCCTGCCTCTTGCCTAGTAGTTGGACCATGTAGTTAACATCAATTACCTTCCTTACCTCCTTGTAGGTTCCCTCCCAAGCTGCCTGCAGCTTGTTGTGTCTGACAGGAATGAGAACATCTACCTGCTTCCCTAAAGCATATTCTCCAGCTCGAGCATTCCTGTCATACCTGCTGTTGTGCTTCTTCCAGGTTCTCCTGGGCTAAGCCCATGAGCTCTTTGAGCCTTGCCCTGAGGTTTAGGACATATGCCACAACAGACTCCTTGCGGGATTTACACTCACTTCACACTCATCTTGAATCAAATCTAGAGGTCCCCTCACCCTATGCTGATACAGCAACTTAAGGGGTAAAAAACCTGTGGATTCCTGGGGAACATCTCTTTAAGCAAACAAGAATTGGGCAAATATTTGTCCCACTTCCTCTGAAACTGGTCTGCAAATGCCCATAACATCATCTTGAATGTAGAGTTTAACTATTCAACAAGACCATTAGTCTGAAGATGGTAGAGGGGTGGTCTTTAGGTGCCTCACCCCACAGTACTTCCACAAACAAGCCAGCAGGTCTGACATGAAATTGGCACCTCTGTCAGTCAGTATTTCTCTTGGGAAACCTACCCTGCTGAAAATTTGTAACAAAGCATTTGCCACCTTTTCTGCCTCAGTGAAGGACAGAGCCACTGTCTCAGGGAATCTGGTAGTATAATCTACTACCACTAGGATATACTTTTTCCCTGTGGAACTTGGGGTAATCAGAGGCCCCACAATCTCCATAGCTACCCTCTGAAATAGCTCCTCAATCACAGGCAAAGGCATCAAAGGAGCTTTCACCTTGTTTCCTGGCTTGCCTACCTTTTGGCACTGCTCACAGGTCCTGCAGTACTCTGTTACATCTCTGGAAATCCCAGGCCAACAGAAGTTCTGCATAATATGTCTCTTTGTACATTTTATGCCCATATGACCTGCAAAGGGAATATCATGGGCTATGGCTAGAAGGCCAGATAGTAGACTCTGGGCACTACAAACTGCTGTGTTCTCTCAACCTCTAGCCCTCCCTCAGGGGTCCACTCTCTGTACAGTAACCCTTTTTCCCAGTATCCAGATTCCCCCTTCCCTTCAGAATCTGGTGCCTCACTAGCTACCTCCCTCAGGCCATGTAATGTAGGGTCTCAGATCTGAGCCTGTTTCAACTCTTTCTTTGTAATCCTTCCCAGCTCCCCTTCAACAGGAAGTCTGGTATCCTCTGACAGCAGTGCCTCACTGTCAGCCTGAGAACTACTACTCACCCCTGCCATTGCAGTCACTCTGTCTAAGGGAACATCAGTACCCACAAGCAACTGTGACGAATCTTCAGTCTCACAGGGTAGCTCCCTCCCTGAAGTAGCCACCTCACTAGTCCTGGCTGCAAGTGTGCAGTCTGTCAGGGTCTCCCCCATGCTGCCACAACCATATGCTTGTCTCCAAGCCTGACTGCATGTAACTGCATGCACACATGGTACTGCATTATCAAAATCATTCCCTGTCAGGACATCTGCAGGGATATCCTCAAACACACCTACTTGCTTGCTTGCTTCCTTTTACATCCTCCCAGTCAAGGTGAACCCTACCCAAAGGTATGTGGAGTGGGGTCACTCCTAACGCTCTGACTGGCGTAGACTGCCCAAGCAAGTAGTGCTCTTCTGTAACCATTGCAAGCTTCACAATGGTTAGGTCAGAGGGTGTGTTTCTCTTTGCCATGGCCTCTTTCCTATTCACTAAGATAGGATATAACATCTTGTGGTAGTTTAGTACTCTTGTTGTATTGAGACAACTTACTGTTGACATTTTGTCATCCCCACTTACCGGCTCTCCCACCTTTTGTTCCCCACCTTGCCCCCATGGGCATCTATATGCTACATGGCCCTACTGGTTACATTTAAAACATTTAACCCTTGGTCCTGGATGTGTACCTGGACTAGTGGCTTCCCTGCTACTGGCGTACTCTGTTGCGGCAATATGGGATGCCCACCATGGGTTCCCTTAGAACCATAAGCAGCACTGTGTGTCCCTTTCCTGTGCAGGGATGCCCTGCTTGCTAGGTATAGGTTTCCCTTCTTCCCCAACTCATCTACAGTAGTGCATTGCCTATCAGCTAACCAGATTCTCATGTCCTCAGGCAAACTGCTAAGGGCTTGTTCCCTCACCTAAAGGTCTGCCAGCCCTTCAAAAGTGGTGACACAACATCCACTCACCCACCTATGAAAATAAGTGCTTAGTTCAGCAACATATTTACACACACTTTCAACTGCCTTGCATCTATGCTCACAAAACTTTGTCATATAAACTTCAGGTGTTAACTTAAACATTCTAGCAAACAGTTTTTTACAACATTATAATTTAAACAACAAGCATCAGACAGTTTGGAAAGAACAGTTACAGCTTTACCATGGAGTACGGGGGTCAGGAACCGTACCCAGAGCCTTTGGTCAACATTATACTGTTTACATATATGGATGAAACTATTAAAATCATCCCATCTGTAAATTGTGGAAAAATATTTACTGACATTTGTTGCTTCTGGGGTATGGTTACTCTCGTCCCCATTGCCTCCATGACTCTGGTGAAAAGTCAGCATCTCCTTTTCATGTTGCCTCTACTTTTCATTCTCCCCAGCCTGCAGATACTGCAGGTTTTCATTTTCCTCAGACTAACAGTGAACAGTGTAATGTAGTGTTGGTTGAACAGGTGGGTTATCTTCAAAGGGCATGTATTATGTAACGATATGGGCTAGTGCCAGCATAGCCAGCTGGAGTTCTGAAAAGAATGATATGTCCTTTGAATATCAAGCTCAGTTATACACAATGCTTATGTTATAACTGCATTAGAACTGTATGGCATTTAAAAATCAAAATATGTTTGTAAAGTTGCTAGTATTAAAAAATGTATCAACAGTGGGTTCTGCTGGACAGAGAAGGAATACACATGTGAGACTGTATGTATATATGTTAGCAAAGGACACTGGAAGAGAAGGGGTGAAATAGCTATCTTACTTCTTACTTTAAGAAATTTACTGTTCATTGAACCACTTGTTGGGCCATGGAAGTGCTTATCTCACAGCTCTAAATAGGACTGGAGATGGCATATCTGGAAGAAGCCTTTTTTGCATTAGCTCAGTAAAAAGAGGAGAAGCCCCCAGGCACTGCCATAAACATCAGCAAAACTTTAGATATACATCTTATCACATTTATGTTAACATCCTGTCTCAAGCTTCAAAGGGGAATGGTATGAGAACCTAGAGTCAGGTGACCAGATGAGGTCCTTCTGCCAGCCATCTTGGAAATTTTAGATATTACAGAGAGAAATCTCTCAGTATTGAGAATCCTGTCTTGGGTCTTACAACAAGAAAGGCCATCCACACCATCATTTACCTTGCTCTATTAAGTAAGTAGGGAATAGTAATTCTCCTAGATTCAGTCAGGAAAATATAGTGAATTTTAGTTTAGATATTGTTTTTTCTTTATTTGTATGAGTCTGTACATCAATGTTATTTTCAATATTTCCTATGATTTGAATTCTGTGGTTTACTGTAAATATATATTCAGTATTTTCATGTTCTTTTATTACTTATTATTAAATATAGTTAACACTTTTATTGTGGCTGGTAATTTTATAAAGTATTTAACCTTTGAAAGTGCTTATATTTATTTGTTGACAGTGAGTGGGTCACTCCTGAAGGCCTAGCTGTCTTGGTCAACTACTACCATTTGTATTAGTATTAATATTACACAGTATAATTTGACACCCTTTGTTAAGGGCTTTAGAGTAGCTGATTGTGGCGTGCCTGTTGGCAGTAATAACTACCTTATACCCTGGACAGAAGGAGGCACAGTGGGTAAATCTGTGCCAGCCTTTCCCAGGTGTGTGTGTGTGTGTGTGTGTGTGTGTGTGTGTGTGTGTGCGTGTGTGTGCATGCATGTGTGTTTGTATATGTAAACTGAATCTCAGGGAGTGTGTGTGTCATCTATGTGGGGCAGGGACACGAGGCACTGGGTTCTCAGAGATGGTGCTGGAGGACTTGGCTTGGACACTGAGCTGAGGACCTAAGCCAACAGCTGTAGCAGTGGGGAGTCATACTGGGGACCTGGAGGGAGACAGATAGAGAAATCCAGATCCCAAACTGTGTGTGTTTCCTTTGTGTTCAAGGGAAATTGTGCTTGATGCAGAGAGAACTGTATCTGGAAATACTATAGCTATCTAATTTTCTGAAAGTGAATGTTCCCCACAAGTGTCAGAGGTGAGGATTGAGGCTCCTTGATCACTGGCCAAGAGAAGGCTCATCACATATTATACTGCCATCAGATTTTATAGTCTACTGGCTGATAAGAATTGAATTGTTGATGCTATTAATATATTTGTAAAATCTTTTATTATTGTTAGTATTCAAAGCAAATTTGTATTCAACACTTATTTTCTCCAATCTAATTTTTCACTTAAGTAATCTACTGATGTTATTAAAAGTTATTTTATTTGCTATTGTTGGGAATTTCTTGTAATGCTTATATTTTTGCCTTTTCTTATACAGTTTATGAAGATCCAAATTCCGCCTGGGAAGAAATGTATTTCTATCTGAACTATACTTATAAGTAACTATGGATTCAGTGTTATTAAGAAGTCAATCATGCAAAGTGTTTTATTCAAAAATTATTTTATGATTCAATAAACATGATTGCCAATCTGTTAAGTGTGTTGAGTCTATTAAAGTCCAAGAATTGGTTCTTTCGTAAATAAATTTTTTATGACCTCTTAGTGTAGGAGTCTGCTTTTTTAACTAAAATGCCAGTGAATTCTGACCATAACATCCAAGGGGTGCCTCAGCTATTAAGCTGATCATAATACCAGAGTTGTTGGTCAGCATCATATAAAAAATATTATTCCCTCTTGTATTTTCAGTGACAAGTTGAGTCACTCTGTATTGTAATATGATATCAACAAATTCTCGTTCCTAAGTAGTTTTTGTAAAAAGATTTGCCAAAGAAATACCATTGTAATTGAAATTGCCTACTAGAATAATGTATTTCATTGATAAGTTATGATTTAACTGCGATGGTGGTGCTGCGGTAGCATTGTCGCCTCACAGTAAGACGTTGTCCTGTTTGATTCTCAGCTAAAGAGTCTTCTGTGTGGAGACATGCATGAATGGGCGTCCCTTTATTGAAGGTTGTGCATCAGGACTGGCAACTTGGCACGTAAAAATCTACTGCCAATAATTAGTGGACCGGAGTTCCGCTGTGGCGACCCCTAACCGGGAAAAGCCGAAAGACACAACAACAACACTGATAAGTTATGATTTAAAAAGGAAAGATAATGCCAGTGTTTAAGTGCATCCATACTTAGACTACTATAACAAAGAACATTTCTGAAGGATTTTCTTGATAAAGGATCAAAAGCCAGAACAATTACACATTCCATCTCATTATCTGAATTCACATGTGAAGATGAAATATTATTATTAAGTCCATAATGTTACTTCATCAGTGCCTTACATTGTCCAACACTTATTAAAGAGATGAGTTGTCTGCAGCTTGAAATAAAGCTGAAAGTTCTTCCCTGGAATTACTTGTCCCATGTCATGTGCAGTCTGTCACTTCATTCCAGTTCAACCCTGGATTAAGGCCAGACTGATTGATATTAGAAGGTAGGAGCAGAGGCCTGAACATAAATGAAAGCGATCTGCTCTCTTTGAAGACACGCTTAAGTCTGATGTGACTTATCCAGCTGAGATCTCTTATAAAAAAAGGCAATATTTCTATCTAGATAGATGCCATCTGTTTCAAGCTGACTGGCTGCACTCTTTTGGATGGAGGACAGGTTGAAAAATCAGGCCTTTCTTACCATCCACTGGGTGCTTTCTTCTGAAGAATGTTTATTAGCTGCTTAACTCCCAGCCGCTAAAATTTCTTTACTGAGACTAGAATATCCTTCGAGCTAAGCTCAAAGGAAGATTACTTGATCCTGTCCAAAAACCTGCCTGGCCTTGCAATGACTTTCAGATGCCAGACTACAATGATTTAATCTCCAGCATTTCAGGTATGTCTGTCAGCTGTGTCTTTGATCTGTTTCTAACTAAGACAGCTATTGTACTTCTTAATGTGGTAATTTATATGATTTAAATATATGATTTATTCGGATTTCAGTGGTTGCTTTGAAGGAGGCCTTGGTGACACTTATCCTAAAGAAATCAACACTCAGCCCAAACAATCTTGATAATTACTATTCGATCTCTAACATTGTCTTTATTGGTAAAATTATTGAGAAAGTAGCATATTCACAATGTGACCTGATTCTACAGCAGTCGCAAGCTTATGATTAGTTTATGATTCATTCTAGTCTCATTTCTGCACAGGACATAGTCCAGAGATTGCAATCACTAGGGTCATGAATCATTTCCTCATGGTTTGAAATGAATGCCTTTATTCCATTTTGCTCATTCTTGATCTTTCTTCAGCACTGGATACAATGAGACATAAAATCTTATTGCGTCCCCTTGTCTCTATTGTGGGGCTTCTGGACATACACAATGGCATAATGGATAACTTTTTGAATACACTCACTATTTATCTAGTTACTCTGTCATCTCCTGCACCTTGAAGAGATTGGCATTCAGTCCTGTACCATTATATATATATATATGCTACCACTAAGTGAACTTATTCATGAGAGAGTTTTACAGTATCATTGTTAAAGACGATATTAAATTTTACCTCTGCTTTCCTTGAGATAAGTTGTCTGTTGTGAATTTGTTTATCTTGGACTTGAAATGTATCTGAAATTAGGTAAACTGTTATTAGTTAAGACCAATCTCTTCCAAAATGGTAGCTATAACTATCTGTGCAACTCTGAGACACTCACATTTCCAGGTTCTGAATCCTGTTTTCATTTATGGAGGTGATGCTCTGGTGGCATTTTTATAAAGTAAGGAATCTTGGTGTGGTCATCAGCAATAGACTGACATTTAAAGGCTAGGTGTCATCAGTTCTCTCTTCTTTATATTTCCATCTTCAAAATATTTCACATCTCACAATTTGCTCCCACATCAGGGCCTCAAAATGGTTGTACATACATTGGTTTCATTTTGGAGTAGCTACTGTAGCTTTCTCTGTCTAGGTCTCCCCAACACACAATTTGGCAAATGCTGCTTGTGAATAACACCACAACTTAGTTGCTAACTGGTACACTTAGGTACCAACAAATTACATCCATCTTATTTCACTTGGGCCTATATGATATGAATCCCCTTTACTTCAGAGAAATTCTCATCCCAAATAACCCATGCAGATCTTTGTGTTTCTCTTCATTGGAAATGTTGGAGGCTGTAGCATTTAATTCAGATTCTTCAGACACAAATGAAATTTGTCACCAGCCTGTGTACCTCTGGAACATTCTACCCAAAATAATTATAGATTGTCTAATGCTGGCCAACTTTAAAAGGTTGTTAAACACAATTCAATTGATCTTTTATTTTAACATTATTTTACATTTCATTTTTTTACCACACATGTGACCATCAGTAGACCTGAATTCCAGTCCTCATTTATCAGGTCTATTTACCCCTCCTAGCCTCTCCAAATTTGCTCTGATAAGGATCAGGGCCAGCAAGACATTCCAGAATCATGTCTTAATGCACTGGAGGTGTTTTTTCCTGCTTTCCTCCTACCCCATGCCTCCACAGCAGTGTCATGGTGTGGGATATGGAATGGTTGGACAGCACCAATTTGGTCAATACTTCCACAAGAAGTTGACATCAAGCCACCTCATTCACCCAAGCAATAACTGAACAGTTGCCGCCCTTTCCCTTCATCAGGAAATCTAACAGCACTGTGAGTCCCATGAACCTGTACCTCCTTCTGCCTTACTAGGATAGGTGTGCCCATCCTCATCTGCCAGCACCTTAGATGCCTGAACTGATAATTCATCCCAGATTGCCTTCTTCAAAGGCAGGGCTTTATCTATCTTCACTATGGCTGGGATTCATTTTAACTTTTTACTTTTTTTTCCCAGTTTTATTTTAGATAGCCAAAACTTGTTTTTAAAGTTTGCTAACTTTAATTTTATTCATATCATTTTAACATGGTTTTATTTTAATTGCAGTAATAGTACTTTGTATTATAGCACTTTAGTAAAACTGAATTTAGATTTGAAAAATGATGGAAACCAAAGAAGCTAAACTGATTTAAACATGTTGTACCCCGGGATTCATGAAGCTCGGCGCAAGGATGGCGTTAGCCTTGCGCCGACCGTGTGGCATAGAGATGGCACAGCAGCACCATATGCATATTAATGAAGGCACACTGCCGAACGTCCATGTGCACAGGAAATGTGCACGAGTGCAGGGGGCATGTCTAAGCACTGCACAGAGGCGTGAACATTTCAGCTTCAAATGCGCAACCTAAAATGTTGACTTGTACAGCTTGCCTCTAATAGTAATCACTCCTGTCAATGACCGTGGATACTGAAATGTATGCAAAGCATATAAGACAGTTTTGCGAACACCAAAATAAAAAGTAAACACAAAAGCACGTAGCTGAATATTGAGCCCCCATCCCTCGAACAAATGACATTTAAAACCCCGTGCCCGTATTCCATTGTAGTATTGATTGTTATACCAAGTGGAAGCGAAAAGCAGCGTGTTTGCATGCCACTGCCCTTTGCTAAGCCTAGCCCAATGGTTAGGATTACCACCTGTCCCACTCTGTGAGGGACAGTCCCTCTCTGGGCAGTTGTGTCCTTACCAAAAATATTAAAAATGGCAAATGTCCTGCGATTGTAGGACATAATTATGTCCCATATTTTATGTAATAGTTCCATAAAATAGTTATTTCTGTATCTAAAATACCTAAATGTTACAAGAAACAGAATAAGCAACAAAACTGATACAAGAATAAGCTTCCATTTAGGCATAGAAGTAAAGTTCTAACCTTTGTACTGACTGTGGGTATGCATCAGCCTGTAAAATCTGATGTGTGTCCTAAAAATGTCCCACTTTGGCCAGTTGAAAAGGTGGCAACCCTACCAATGATCAGAGCATTTACTCAATAACTGCCCATTCGCGGTACAAGTCGTCCTTGACTGGATGGCCCAAAGATGAATGGGTCTGACATAGACAAATGTCTATATGTATAGACATTTTATATATATATGGTTGCAGACATATATATACGTATATATAAACACATATATGTACATATATACATGCATAAATACATATATATATATATCTATATGTGTGTGTGTGTGTGTGTGTGTGTGTGTGTGTGTGTGTGTGTGTAGACATACAGAGAGTTACAGCTATGATAGAAAACAGCACACAGGATTAACAAATGTTCACAGGCTATTCTAATGGAAGTGAGGAGCCAAGGCAAGAAACATGACACACGCAGCATGCCCTTCCAACCCCCCCCCACCCAGAGCCGGACACGGGAAATATACATGCAATCAATGTAAAGTGTCCACTGCTCCCCAGACCACAGGCAGGATACAACTGGGGGGGTACACAGTACACCTGTGGATTCTAATCATGGAACACAGGCTGGACCGTCCCTTGTGGGACACCCCAAAAATTGCCCAAACCATACAAATGTGATATATCGTCCATTTTGTTCGCGGTGTATACAGACTCGGAATGCAAGGGTGGGTAACCCTGATGACCCATGGGCTGAGACAATTTTATGAAATGGATCCCGTGAAGTGGAGAGTGGGCAGAATGTAGTGGTGTGACCAGAACCGACCAGGTCCCAGTATAAAGATGGGTGCTGTTGAGGAGGCGAGGGTAGGGGAACTATGGGTAGTTACTTATGGGTCTAGGTGTGCAGGTGTTGGCTGATGTTGGCTAATATGGACAGTCCTAGGGATGCAAGTGAATGCGTTCATTGGGCAGAGGCGTCGCCCAATGAGCAGCCACACCCACTACGAGACCCACTAAAGCAAAGTGTAATCTATATGGCAAGGAATGGAATAACCACATGTAGACGTATATATGTAGAGCTATGTGTGTGTATATCTACCCATAGTGACATAGAGATATGCCTCTCCCTCACCGTAGTACGAATGTATACATACAAAGAAAGAATACAGATACATACCTACATATGAATATATACATATGCAGACAACCATAGACCCATATGTCGTTAGATTTTATATATATATATATATATATATATATATATATATATATATATATATATATATATATATATATATATATATATATATATAGACAGCAAGATATAAATATATATGTATGCATACATATGCAGATATATCTGTATATATTAATGTAAATATATATATATATATATATATATATATATATATATATATATATATATATATATATAT
The DNA here is from genome assembly GCF_019279795.1 of Protopterus annectens. Classification (NCBI taxonomy): domain Eukaryota; kingdom Metazoa; phylum Chordata; order Ceratodontiformes; family Protopteridae; genus Protopterus; species Protopterus annectens. The sequence goes on along the minus strand of NC_056725.1, from coordinate 1,978,637,754 downwards.
ATATATGTTACAGTAAATATACACACGTATATATCTAGGATATGATACAGCAGTTACGAATAACATATGTTCACAGGGTGGGCATATGTCAGTGGGAGGTCCAATAAACAAATGTGTAAAATGTAGCATCACCCCCCACCCCCCAGCTAGGCCAGTGAGACATACAGACACACAATAAAGGTAAACACACCACTGCTTCCCAGACCACCGGCAAGATAATACCAGTGGGAGAGATCTGGAAGGTCTACACTTGAAACATAGACATCGATGTCCTTTGTGGGACACCAAAACTTAATGATCGAAGCCAGTCCCGGTAATGATTTCTCCAACCAGGCTGTAGATGTACACAAACCAGTAGATTGTGCAAGCCTGATAACACATGGGTCGACACAACGTATGACATGTGTCCCAACACGGGGAGAGTGAGCAAGTGTGTAGTGGTGTGTTCATACCCCACCTGCGCCCACAGTAAGGATGAGTGCTGTAGAGGAGAGGCAGGTAGGGGAACTATGGGTATGTGATTATGGCCCTAGGCATGCAGGTGTTGGCTGGCAGAGCCATATTAGGACCGCCCCGTGGATGTAAGTAATATTCCAATGTGGGGATAACAGATGCCCATACCTCCCAACCCCTAAGAGCACATCCACTGGATAGTCTGTAAACCACTGGGGGAACACGTAGGGACCATACCATTGAACTGTCCCTGATTATGACTCAGAATCTAACTTTGTCCCACCTAAATTTGCCTAGAACTAGTGATATTAGGAAGAAAGGTGGTGGAATACACGTAATGAATAACGACAACATTTAAGAGTCATAAACAGCATGTACTTCAGAAAATGTGTATGAATACATATACTCTGGGTCTGTCAATGTGTCAGGTTAATTGCACCAAAACTATAAATGTGTCTCCGATGTTGTTATGCAGTGTTCATTTTTCCCCATTCGTATGAGAGGTCTGATAGTGACAGAAAGCGCATATTCCGCTGACTACCTTAGAAAGATGACAGAATAATAGGTTAGGGTTACCACCTGTTCACCTTTGCAAGGGACAGCCCCTCTTTGGGCAGTTGTGTCCTGCAAAATAATTGAAAAAATGGCAAATGTCCTGAGATTTTAGGACAAAGATTTTCCTATATTGTCTGTAGTAGTTGCATAAAACAATTATTTTGTATCTGAAACACCTAAATGTTATAAGAAACAGAATAAGCAACTATAATGCTACAAGAATAAGTTTTTCTTTAGACAAAACAGTGAAGTTCTTTCCTTTGTACTGGCTGTGGGTATGTTTTGCCCTGCAAAATCTGACATTTCTACATAAAAGTCCCACATTGGGCAATTGAAAAGGTGGCAACCCTATAATAGGTATGCGGTAACATGACTCGGCTGATGGATGTGGGTCCCAAAACCCAATTACTTGTCTGTATTGAAGAGTCTCAGTTCCCATGTATCAGCCAGATGGGTACAGATTGAAAGAAGAACACACAAATAATATGAATAAAACACTGGACAGGCCACCGATTCCTTATAGTTGAACGGTATGCCGTCGCCTAATGGGCAGCTGTTCCCGATACTGTAGGCATGTAATCTAATGTAATAGACATCACAAGGTAATATTGTGGTCCTCACTCCCACCCAGGGGTATGAGTGTCAGATGCAAGCACCAATATTGATGCATTTGCAAGTGCGGGAGCGAGCGGGTATAAGCCTGTTTGGCTACCAGTATGAACATATTGGACTGATAAAGCAATGTAGAGGCAAACTGAGAGTAAGAAGCTGTAACCAGAGGTTAGCATTGCTTAACACCACGCAAACCCATGCACACCCGCTCACAACAGCTTTAATGTGCCTTACTCCCTCCATATCCAATGGCCATGTTCTGCCCTGCAACAAAATAAACAGCCTCTGCAAGGCTGGGAACCAGGACCCTGCACACACAGCTAATGTGATTTACCAATACGCCATGGCAGATATACAGACAATGGACAGTACCACAAACATATCATACAGCCCAGTCATTCAACAATAAAGGACTGTGTCCCATCATGTAGATGTATATGTGAGTGTTTATGTCCAGCATATAGGTACATACATATATAGAGATATATCTGGAACATACCATCTGGCAACAAAGCATTACAAACGAATGAAAAGGGAAACACCAGTGATGCCTGTATTATGTAGTGGTGTTGTCCTATGTTATCTCAAGACTCCCTCAGACAGACATGTGTCATTCATACACGCAAACAGTTGTACATTGGCTATATACATCACTCTGTGCATGTAAGGTACATTAACACAACAGTACCTGTCCAATCATTATGTGTGAACAGTACTCTTGCAAGGTGCTGTGTGCAACATCATCATAATAAAGGTAAATGGGGTAACCATAGGGGGACCAGCAGTGTTGTATGTAAAATGGGGGTTGTCCTCATCACATGTACCTGGACCATTTAGGAGTGATGTGCATACCAGGATTGTGCGCCTGAGGGACAGGGGAGAGGATAACAGGAGTATGTTATGATGCTTATTAGAAGGGTTACATGTGTCCAGTGGGCACGTGTGTGAAATGGACAGCTATGTATAGGGCAGATGTTGTCCTAGGAGCCGATTGGTCTTATGTTTTTGTAGAGTGAGGGTCGGATGTGGGGGAAGGAGAGTAGGTATGGCCGTGGAGGATAGGTAGGGTGGGATCACAGACAAGACAGCATACAGGGTTGGTATATGACACATGTGGGGGGATACACCTTGGACAGGGATGGATGTTCGGCATTCACAAGCCCATGGGAACAGTGGGATGGAGGTTCCCAGCCATGGGCAGCCCCCACTGTGCCTAAACAGCTGCAAAGGAGGCAGTGCTGGGGGCTGTCCAGGAGGGGCAGCATCACCCTGTAAATGTGACACTCCACCCTTGAGCTTGTGTATCTGGTTTCAGAACCCCTTAGTGAGTCCCCAACACAACATGTCTGGGACTGCATGACAGCAGACATGTTCCTGTCTGGTCCTGCTCCCAGGGGGGACATGCCCCATCCTCAGTGGTGGTACCACCAGAGGTTGGTGCAGAGCCAACAGAGGTTGAGTTCCAAGACTGGGCCCCAGATGTGCTGGTGCCTGGTGCCATGGTCAGCTGAAGTGGGACAGGAGGTTCTGCCGGGACCTCCAAACCCATACAGCCTATGGTGTTGCAGTTTAAACCCACATATGGCTTAGTGATAGACAACGGCATTCAGGATTACCTACAACAGTATGCATAGATATCACCATCAACCCAACACAACAGATGGTATACATTTGCATGACATCTGTACAATGTGTAGTAGACGTGTGACTGCAGCTATGAACAGTTGCCCATTATTGGCTTGTCACTGGGAACTCCAGACAGTGTCTGTCATACCACTGTTTCATGTGCCATATGTCCAGTCAGCAATGTGATGGCAGTAACACATCCCTATCATCATGTACTGTCTGCCATCCTCACAATATGCTCCTGCTGTGCACAGATGTGTGTTTAGTGTGTAACACAGGGAACAAATGGTTCCACACACTGACCACTTCACAGATGGCCCAACAGATGGGGGTCTCTCATGAACAGAGTACTATCATGTCTGTTTTAAAACATGCAGAATAGCCATTACCACACACATGTTAAACAGGCAGTGGTCCCAATGCAGCATAGCTACACTTACATGCTGTAGTCATGTGTGGCACATCACCCTCCTGTCTTTAGACTATTTCCCACTGTGTATGATGTTTGAGGTGCATCCATATATCATCTGTGATGCCGTTTCAGAACACCACATCCAGGTACCACTCACAGCGACTGTCATGGCCAAATACCAACATGATGTTCCTATATAGTGTACTGTGTTTATCATGCGAATGGCTATGGGAACACTATCACAGCTGTTCCACATGCAATCAGCTAGAGGAGGACTGCAAAAGGTGCAAAGGCCATCACCTGATCATCTCCATCACTTACAATACACATGCTGCTGCTGAGCAGGTGTACACCTCCACATCCACCAGAGAGTGTGTGGGAGGGACAGGCAAAGTACACCAGAGACAGGCTTGGAAACTAAACTCGAAGCATCATCTGTCACATGCCTAACAGTACAGGGGTCAAACCCCTGACTGACTAGTCATTACTATTACATGTGCATGAAGTTACTACATGCGCCACAAAGCCGACATGTTGCTGTGCTGTAAGAACATATATGTGTGTAGGTGAGAGACATCTGCAACAGAGATATAGTAGACATACATTAGGTGTAGCACACATGGCTGCCCCCCCTGAATGGATGCTATTGATACCACAACCACACTCTCTAATGGACTCGCATTGACACTCTTTGCCAAGGCCACAAATACACAACCTAACTACTTAGTTTGCCACACTGCAGTAATGCACAGGACTACATGCACCACAGGAGATATCTGGAGGTTCTATGGGCTAGGGCATGTGAAAGTGTTTGACACCTGTTGGTATGCCAATGAGGGTTATACTGGGAGTGACTGTGGTTGGGAGGATCATAACCCACATGCAGTCACAAGGTGCCAGTACTGACATGCGTGTATTCATTGCTTCATGGGTGTGTAGTGGTTGGCTGTGCAAGATGGCTGTACAAGGCTGGGTGAGGGGTAATCCTTTGCATCGTGTCACCCGACAATGGTGTGTAGTGTGGTACAGGGGTGTAGTGTCTGCAATATCCCACACAGATGGGTCCTGCATGATCTGCCCTGACATCCTGGTTACCAATGTGTATGTCCATAGCTTTGCAATGCATGCTGTCTGTGTTTGATAGTCCTTCACATGGACATTGCCTGGGATGTGCATGTCCCACAATACTGTACAGTGACATGTACAGGTGTACCTGGTTTGGCAGGCACATGTTGTGTACACAGACTGTTATCCCCCGATATGCCAATACTGGCCTTGTGTGGCGATACCTGCTTATAGTCAGCAGGTTGACCCTGCACCTGCATTGATAGCATGATACAGGTATTCCCTGGTGTCCGTGGCATTGGTCCATACAGGGCACATGTGTACGGCATTGTATGGCCTCTGTGGATCACATTTGATGGCATCACGTATGTTGCAGGTATCCAGTGGGGAACATAGTGAAGGCACATTGTCCGCAAATATATGACTATTGTACTGCTGTACAGGGTGCCATGTCCTCTGCAGCCCACTGCATTCACACCATGCCTACTATCTGTCATCAATGTGCATGGTACTAGCAACATAGCGGGATATCCTAGGCAAGTGTGTTTGTGTATGGCACATGGGTGCAGGACATATACCGGGTACTAGTAGGGTTGCAAACTTTGTTCACCAGGCCTTTTGCCAGATGTAGGTGTATGGCTTGCCAACACAGTCCCGTGGCTGACTGACAGCTGTACACCTCGTGAGGTGGCCAATGTGTCATAAGATGGACATCATATAGGAAAACTACAAAATTCGCTCCTCAACATGTGTAGTGGTTAGACACTCACAGCCACCTCTACACAGGCACTGACAGCCAAACACACGCACTTGCCATATCCTGTATTCGAACCCCTACCTACCATATCACGCTGCAGCAATACGCTTTTAGGGCACGCATTACGGTGAATACTGGGTTACAGCAGTCCTACAGGTGTATTCCTAGGTGGGTGACAACAGCAGGATTGACGAAGGTGGTCATGTGATTTGTACAGAGAGTGCATGCTCTACAAAGCACTGTACTTGTCCAATGCAGGCAGACACACACACACACACACACACACACACACACACACACACACACACACACACACACACACACACACACACACACACACACACACACACACACACACACACACACACACACACACACACACATACTTAGCAAATCTGGGATTAGAACACCGACCTAACTACTTTATCACACTACAGCATTATGCAGTTACAGAACATGCTACTGAAATTACTGGATCACAGCACTCCAACAGGTGTATTTCTAGGTGGGTGACATCATCAGCCTTGCCAAAGGTGGGTACAGGATTTGTATGGAGTGTGTGCAGTCTAAAAGCATTATTCAGTCCTCAGGCAGATGCAGACACACACGCACACAGTTGGCAAGTCTGGGATTAGAACACCCACCTAACTACTTTATTACACTTCGCAGTTACAGAACACACTAGTGAGATTACTGAGTCACAGCACTCCCAGAGGTGTATTTCTAGGTGAATGACATCATCAGCCTTGCCAAAGGTGGGTATAGGAATTGTATGGAGTGTGAGCAGTCTAAAAGCATTATTTAGTCTTCAGACAGACGGTGACACACACACAGTTAGCAAGTCTGGGATTAGAACACTGACCTAACCACTTTATCACACTACAGCATTACGCAGTTACAGAACATGCTACTGAGATTACTAGGTCACAGCATTCCCAGAGGTGTATTTCTAGGTGAGTGACATCATCAGCCTTGCCAAAGGTGGGTACAGGAATTGTATGGAGTGTGAGCGGTCTAAAAGCATTATTCAGTCCTTAGGCAGATGGAGACATACACACACAGTTGGCAAGTCTGGGATTAGAACACCGACCTAACTTCTTTATCACACTACAGTATTACACAGTTACAGAACACGCTACCAAGATTACTGGGTCACAGCACTCCCAGAGGTGTATTTCTAGGTGGGTGACATAATCAGCCTTGCCAAAGGTGGATATAGGAATTGTATGGAGTGTGAGCAGTCTAAAAGCATTATTCAGTCCTCAGGCAGGATGAAGACACAAACACACACACACACACACACACACACACACACAGTTGGCAAGTCTGGGATTAGAACACTGACCTAATTATTTTATCATACTACAGCCTTACGCAATTACAGAATGTGCTACTGAGTTTACTGTGTCACAGCACTCCCAGAGGTGTATTTCTAGGTGGGTGACATCATCAGCCTTGCCAAAGCTGGGTATAGGAATTGTATGGAGTGTGAGCAGTCTAAAAGCATTATTCAGTCCTCAGGCAGATGGAGACATACACACACACACACACACACACACACACACACACACACACACACACACACACACACACACACACGCCAGTAATGGGAACAGAACACCTGCCTATCTACAGATCACTATTACAATACTACATAGTTACGAGTCACACCACAGAGACTACACATTTCATGGGTGCCATTATGACCTTCTAGGAATGCGTACATCAACAGGGATGTTGGCAGTTAAGATGTACATACCTGTGAACCTGTGTGCTTAAAGTAGGAATCCATCCTGAACTGGAGTATGCCCATCTGTGGAATGGACGACTACTATCACTATACAGGGTTACAATGTCCATTCCCATACAAATAGAGGCACATAACTGATACAAGGTGTCACTGAGCATGCTCACACACTTAGTAGCACAGGGCTGTTTAGGATGCGCTCTGATTCTAAACACGGAAGGCCACAGTGGCCATGCTATTACAGTTAGATGTAAAGAACACATTGTAATGGACTCCGGTGTTAGTAGTTGTCATTGTTAGCAGGAATGTTGCACTACATATATCTGACACCGGTATTATACACAACGTCTGCTGCTGTCCGTCACCTTAGAGGTACCATTCTATACCAAGCACAATACTACCACTTGCAGTGATGTCTTGCTAGGAGTGGCAATTGTTTGACCAACACAATGAGCCACTGTCCTGCTATAATTATGAGGTTGTCCAGTGTTTGTCATTCTGGGATGACATGACTGAAAGTAGACAGGCCTTTGTCACAAATCACATGCATCCATGATTCAAGGGAGTGGGGATTATACCTAGGTCGCATTTGTCCATATAGTGTCATTCCAAGGCAAATGTCCTAAACACAGGATAACACCCTGACACCTAGAGGACAACTGCATTGTATGCTTATGCTAACCAGTGCTAGATGTGTAGCATTCGTAATCACAGCTGCTCACTGTAGATCCAACAATGGGGAATACTGACATCTGTGTAGAGAGGAACACCTGGCTGAAGGGTCTGTAGTGCACAATAGCACTACCACCATATACCTCAGAACTAGACATGTAGGCCATAACACAGGTATGGACCGCTCCAGGTGGTGGTGTCCCCACATACATAAAGACCACTCACATGTACTGACTAGTACTCCCACAAAAGACATCAAGGATGAGACAGGTGCAGGACACAGTGTCAAAAGCTGCATTCCAGGATGTAACCCTCAGACACCACCATGCCCTTGGACCACCAACACACATCCATACATGTGGTAGGACATATAATAGTACAACACCATGTGACTCTTGACCAGTGGACTGTACCTAGCTCTACATCAACTGTGCAGAGTACCCATGTACTGACACAGTTGCATCATGTGTTATGCAATGCAATGATACCACTGTTTGTAACCAGGTCAGCTGTACACATACCAGGGACCCTCGGTTATTTACAGCATTAACAGATGACTGTTGCTGTACACCAGTAAACACCCTCATGTTTGAATATGACATACATGTACCTGCCCTGGATATGTACATGTCACACACATACAGCATATATGTAAATAGCATAGCTGTTATTGTCCTTTGTGCAGACAGGTGGCTATAGCCATTACACACATGCACATGGAATGTAGGCCCATGGCTGCTGAATGCTAACAGTACATAAGGTGTGATATCAATGTTGACAGAGGTAACATTCCCTCTGTACTGGTCACCCATTACACCTATCATATCATACAACAGTCCATGTATCATGTATGTCATTACACATGTCCACCAATTGCAATGCCTACAAACATGCCCAAATGACAGGAATGTATGATCTACACACATATACATGTAGTGGTGTGCATTCAGATACCATGTGTCTGCAGTTGCTGATGTATGCAGGTGACGTGTGCCTTAGTACATCACGCAGTTGCAATACAGCCTCAACACTGCCAACTGTATATGGTGATATGCTGAAAGTATGGAAAGATGTACCTCAGGTATGGACAGATGTGTGGACATAACTAAGTGGTGGGGCATCTTAGCAGATGGATGTTTGCTGAGGACAGCTCACAGGTGTGTCACAAGCAGTCTTACAATAACCTGTGTAACCACTAAGCTATGGTTTTGTTAATTGAAGGGGAACACACACAACATAGACAGTGGTCAGGGTGACACCGAAGGTAAATCACTTGACACCTGTAACAGTTAAGATCTCCCATGTGCATATATCAGCACAGTTGCCAAAGGAAGCATCAGTACACTTTGTAACACATGCAATACTGCTGTAAGTCTGTCATATGTATCATGAGATAGGCAGGTGTTTGATTCACAGTACTGGCATGTGTGGTTGTGTGTGTGTGTCCATATATGTCACATATGGTGGGGAATACATCTCAATTGTTACTCTCTCTCCTGTACACTGTTGTAGACATCTGTAAAGACTGCAATGTAGAAAGCATGACATAGGCAGGGGTGTGTATCTCACACATGTGAGGTATCTGTATGTGCATGACATAGGTGTATTCAATAGTGAATGCCATAGTGTGTGTGTGTGTGTGTGTGTGTGTGTGTGTGTGTGTGTGTGTGTGTGTGTGTGTGTGTGTGTGTGTGTGTGTGTGTGTGTGTGTATGTATGGCTGTCTGGTCCCTGGAGTGAGGATGTATGTTACCATAGTGAAATGATAAGACCCATCCCCCCATCCAGGCAAAGCAATCTACTATCCGTGTTGATGTCCTCGATCTTAGGCCATACTGACTACCTGTACATGTGTAATCTCTGTGGCACATCATGTAAGTGCACAGTACTGTAATGATGATTTGCACATAGGTAGGGGTCCTCACCTCAACACTAGCAACTGTGTGTGTGCATGTGTTACTGTGTCAGTGAATCCGTGAGTGTGTGGGTATGTTACTGTGTCTCTGAATACATGTGTGTGAATACCTGAGTGTGTGGGTGCAGTTGTGTGTTTGCATCCTGTCATGGGAATGTGTATTACTGCTTCCCAATGAGGCATCATGCTTCCCACTGGCCTCTACCCTTGTCATCAGCTAGACCGCTCTCTTACCTCCCCATTCCATGTAACTGTACCTGTGATGTCACCCAGTGTGGATGTCATGTCTGTAGCCACAGTAGCTTAATACACAGCTATCATGCTCTTGGATCAGTAGATCTGTAGACGTGTTTGGAACATGGAACTTTCTAACTGTGATGTGGAAGCTACAAGGTGCATGCTGGTATTTTCATACATACCTGTGAGTAGTCCACATTTACATATGGGACACTAACTGCAAACACTGGCATTTACTGGCACATGCAATTAGACCTGAAGGAGGAAAGCAGAGCATCATGACCAACATGCAGTTACTGTTAAGACACATATTGTTAACAGTACAAAATGCATTGTAAACCTGTTCTACATGGTATGTCTGCTGCCTGTCAACAGTACACAACAATTGTAATCTGCACTTATCTTCCTAGTCTGTTCACCCTGTGCATCAAACCATATGAGCATGTCCCTGCACCGATGGTGTGGATGACAGGGATACGGCACAGGCATCATCATATGCTCAGGGTGATAATGTTTGCCAGAGTCATAGGCTGCACCATTGGATGACATCATGTGTGTGGGCTAGGGCCTTTGATCTAATTGGGCATGTGTGGATGTTATGCATGTGTGTGTTGCGGTGCCCTATATATGTATCCGGTGTGTGCGTGTATGTATGCACACAGTTCTGGCATGTGTCTGGCCTACACAGGGGTATTATTGACTACTGCAGACTGTACAGGCCAGGTTTTACAGTTCATGGTGTCCGGCCATGACCACGTGACTTGTGCCTGCCAGGGGTTGCACGGGCACTACCAGGCAGAGGTGCAGATTGGGTACTGTCTGATGACACATGTCCATTGGAACCATGTCCCTGTTGGGACCATCCAGGGCCACGTGCACATGGCCTGCTGTGTCCTGGTGTGGACAGCACAGCACCAGCTGCACTGCTGCTGCTGCTATCGCCACAGTGGGAGCAGGCATGTGAGGTAGCTCATTCACGTAGACCTGAAACAGGTGATGTAGCAGGCCTACATCCACATGCCCAACGCCTCACTCCTACCAGATGTTCTAGCAGAGACAGCGCATGCTCGCGGATTGTCATGCCATGGTCAAGGACTCCAATCATGTTACCCAATCGTCTATCCAAAGCTTCAGTAATCTGCTATTGAGCATTTACCATTGCCTGGATGTTGTTGTTTAAAGAATGGACAGCAGCCCTCTGAAGCCTCTGATCTTCTCTGTTGTGCCATTCAGCACATGCCTCTGCCTCCATTACAGCCTGAAACATGCGTCTGGTGACACCAGCTGCTGCACTCTGTCTTTCAGGGGCATGTTGGCCGGAGGTCCTCCTATGAGCAGCACTGCCCATATGCCTGTGTGTGGCATCACCAGTCAGTTGGCTGACACCATGGTGTGCAGGCGCACCTTCCATAGCCTCCACACTTTCCTGTTCCAAGCTACTACACACCAACTGTCCTTCCTCTATGGCCACTGATGATGGGGTATGTGCTGGCATGAGAACTGTGTGTGGGGATGAGGGACATATAGGTGGAATGGCAACCAATGGCACAGATACAGCCCCTGACAACCCTGCCTGTGCCTCAATTATACGTTCATCATCACTGCTAGAGTCTGTGGGGACACTAACATCAGATGGACCACAGGAGGGGAACACACCTACATCACCTTTGAGGGGCAGACAAGAACTGTACATTACAATCTGTACAATAGACACACACACACACACACACACACACACACACACACACACACACACACACACACACACACACACACACACACATGTTATGGCACCCAGCATGCAAGTGATATGACAGAAGGCATGCAACATGCATATGATACGGCAGATGGCATGCAGATCAGACAATAATAGTTCTAGTTATCATACATCCCTGGGTTGCAAACAACAGCATGCATGTGTCATAGCAGAAGGCTTGCAAATTATACAATCATAGTAGCAGTTAGCATACATCCCTGTGTTACACCATGTAGACCAGCACAGGTTAACAGTACACTTGACTGATGTGTGGCATGTGACATTGACAATCACATGTAGCATGACATGTGATCTGCTGACATGTGCAATGACATGCATACATGTTTAACACAATGGTGTCCTGTCAAATATACAGTGGGGTAATGGTCTCCCAATGCAGTGTTGTGTGTCTGCCCTACAGATAAATTGCACATATGGGAGGCTGGCATAATGGTTAAGGTGCTTACCTTAGAAATACAAGGTGCTGGGTTTGATTCTCACATGGGATAATTGGCTAGGCTTAAAATGGCCCACAAGGACAGTTAGCCTAGTGCTAATCTATGAATCTATGAATCTATTTAGCTGATGTGCATGGCCATTGCAGGGAATCATGAGTTGTCTCTATTGCTATACAGTGTGAGCTACAGACACAGTTCAAGGCCATAGTTGGACCATGTGGAGCCAATGTATGACAGGGTGTACACACAAGCACATCACGTCTACTGCGTATGTTGCTTCATGTCTCTGGCCATCCGTCATGGCCATGTGTGTACATGTGTTGGCCAAATGGTTGTGACGGGCATCTATTTCACATGTCTGTGTTGTCCCATATGACATACACCCATAGATGTCATATGCTCCACTGACAACAGGGTTATGCAGACAAAGGGTGGTATGTTTGGTATGTGGGATATGTTTTTCAGTTTTTCGGGATAGTTAGGCAGTGTTGCAGACAGCCCACTAGATGTCATGGACATGTCAGATAGCACATCACATTGTGCGACATTCATAGCAGGGGTATGATCCACACCGGTAAATCTTCTGGGCTGGCCATACTCCAACTCACTGTGTAGTACTGTTTGTATTCCCCACATGTGTAGTTCTGATCTGTAGTACATGTCCCTACAGTGAACAGCACCTCCACCATTGTATGCACAGCTGGCCTTACATCTGGCAATGACAGTTTGTGAGGTTTCATGTTGGTGTTTCGCATAGTTTGCAAGTGTTGTACATGGGTAGCCATTGTGATGCATTGCAGGTCCAACCTGTATATTGTGGCAGGGCCATACATTATGTGTACATGTGGTAAATGGCCACATGGCAGATAGATCCATGCATTAACATGCCAGATAAATAATAACAGTCTCACCTGCAATGGGCTGCTGTCACAGCGGAACACCAGAGGTACCTAAATAGGAGTGACACAGCAGTATGATCATTATCCATGCCTGTATGATAGCTACAGGGTGCAATGTGCATGTTAACACATACGCCAGTACAATAGACTATACTATGGAGTATGCACATGTGTGCATACACAGAGTAGCATACTATAGTATGCGGCATGTGTGTATATATGCCTTGCATCTGATGTTACATTACATATTGTACAGTGACACATGTAACTATATGGAATATAGTTGTTACATGTGCAGTAGTGACTTACCAGGCAACTCCAGGCTCAGTGGTTGAGAGACACCCACCTCCACGATATCAGCTAAGGCTTGTGGATGTTGTTCTGCAGGTGTCCCCAGGTTGGCCAGTAGCTCCTTGGTATGTGTGAGTGGGGGCTGGGTTGGTGGCCCACCACCTGTTGCACCTTGTTCCCTGGTGATTGCATTTGCATGCTGTTTCACCCATCTAATAAGGTCTGTATAGTGTCTGCGCACCTGCTGGTATGTACGGTTGTGGCCACCCACATCATCAACCCTCCTGCGAAGTTCCTGCCACAGGGCATCCTGCTGCTGTGCATCCTGTGGCACATGGCTGAACACAACATCATGATTGTCATGTAGGTATGGGATGAGGGCCTCATCCTCCAAGCGGGTATAAGGTGGTAGCCTTGCACCTGGAAGATGTAATGATGGAGACAGGTCACAGTAACTCACAGAGATGTACAGAGCTACAGCTGAACATACATGTGTATCACATCTATTACGATTAAATAGTTGTCTTTGCAAATCTACATGACACTGACACCACTGACATGTTTTTGTCACACACATTTGACACTCAATGGTGATTTGATATTATCACCATATATGTGTGCGTGTCACCTGATTACATTGCTGATACTCCATGTGGATGCTGTCTTGATGTGGGCATGTCTGTTTGCCTGTACTGGTGTTCTTACCTATCAGCACATGCCTGGATGTGTCCACATTAATGCAGTCCACCTTGATGCTGTGTATATGTCACATATAAAGACTTACACTGCCTTAACAGACATGACTTGTGACCCTGCAGACTTGCTCATGGAAGGTTTTACATATATGTGTTTTGCCATATACATCTACATGGCACTGTACAGCAGTTCAGCATCCTGCCATGTATCACCTGTGTTGTACATGTGATACACATGGGACACTGGCTAGCCTGGTGGTATTTGCAGGGATGGATATCAACTATAGCACGTACGGTCAAAGTCAACTAGTAGGCTATATGCCCTGGGCCATGTATGAATCTAGGATGAAAGGTTACCTAGCTGTAGCTGACAGGCGAGTTTCTGGGGCCAGGTAAAGCAGTGCACATAACTGATCCACAGGGTTAATGATACATTTACCATGCGGTCATCACACCATGTCTGAGAGGGGGCAATGTGCAGCTTTGCTGGATAGGGTTGCATAGTATGGCAAGAGTATGTAAAGTGTATGGGACAAAGATCTGTCCAGCATGTGGTGATCCTTGTACTAGGAAGGTGGATGTCCATGAAGTATGTGTTTGAGATCAAGATGTGTAATGTAGCATGTCCAACATCACTGGGTTGAACATGGCTTTATTCAGGCTAAGCATCATGCTACATAGTGGAGATGGGGATTGGGAAGGCTGGTGTAGGCCATCTGAACATGGCCAATACCCCTTAAAGGAAATATGTGATCTGATATTGGTCACTTGAGTGTTGAGTATGGCTGGACAATGATCTCTATATTCATGGATGGCACCCTGTCATGATTAGGGTTGCCACATATGACTACCTGACAGGTGTGGTGACATAAATATCACAGGAAAGACAACTGCCCAGCTGCATCCCTTACACAGTATCCATTATGTTGATCACTGCCTAGGTGGTAGTGCATGGCTACAGGGTTATTAACATAGGGGTGACAATGAAATATGTAGCTGTCAGATTGTGGTCATATGTCACAAACCTCACCCACAAAGCCCCTTCTGTATGTTGTCCACAACACTTTGAGTCAGCTATTGCTCCTAGGCCATAGTCATTTGTATACTTCAATAAGCAGATGCATTCTGATAGTCTGTGTGGTATAGACCACAATGAGGGGGAGTACATTGAATTAACCCTGTCTTACTGTAGATGGCACTGGTGTGATGTGCATGTATTATTCAGACACCTTCTGTAGTGTTGGTTCTGTCAGCAGTCCCATTGCAAAACACTCCTGTGACATAGGAATGTACATCTAGTATACTGAGTGTAGGTGGAACACAGTATGCGTGATGATGTCCTATGACCTGGCAAGGTTATGATATGCAGTGCGAAATCAACCTTACTATCATCTACATCTGTACTGCTGACATCAAATAAGTTAATTAAGGTTCATGGCCTTTCAGACCAGACTCAGCAGGATAGTAGTGCAGTACTTCCCGTTATCAGTGGTGTCTCCCCCTTTGTGGGTTGTGATAACTGTTGGTGTGCACCATTCAGTGTGTACACAGCCTGACATGAAGCTATGTTTTACATGATGTGTATGTGGAGAGCAACTTGCTTTACCATATGTGTATGATACAACCTGGGATGTGGACAGGTCCCATGCAGCCTGAGTGCAGCTTGTACCTGCATAGTTGTGGTTACAGGGGCTCTGTAGTGTACATGGATATATGATTGCGTACCTGTTGGGGGGGGACAGTGTGTTTATGTTATCCAAGACCCTATCTGGATTGCTTATTCATGCTCAGCACTTGTTCAGAACTTGTAAACACTAAGTAAACTACTAGTTACTATAGCACTCAACCTTCCTCATTACATAGAGGTAAACAGTTTTTGTACTTGCTTAGAGTAAAACAGCTCCTGTACTCACTTTCCTCACTTATCTCAGGGAAAATAGTTTTATATTCAGGCATATCCAATGGTCAGCTCCCAGTGTTCTCTCCTGTCTATCTGATGAATCTGGGCATCTTGAGGCAATGTAGAAATTGCCTCATGTACACAGACAACCCTCTCCACCTACCACCCAACACTACAACCTGTGAGAGATGCACTTATCTAGCCAAACTGGAGGTAAAGCTCTCTCCAACCAAGACTGAACTTGACAGTCATGTGGAGAAAGTAAACATTTGCACCACACCACACTCATCACATAGTCTCACTAAATCTACACCACCAAAATCCACACATAGTAACACAAAAACATTCACGGTGGCTCTCAATAATAATCTGTCTAAGCAACAGAGACCTCCAAAGTGGAAACACAAGCAGCCTCCATCCCCCAACACAACCACAATGACACATAGCCCACAGACTCAGTGTGCCACTCAACCACAGCTAATAAGGCAAAACAACGTACCCAACACACTAGTCATAGGTGACTCTATAGACAGGCACACTGATGTCCCATTCACCAGGCTAAACAAGGAGAAGGTTACTGTCATCTGCCTGTCTGGTACCAGGATCCACCACATAACCCATGCACTCAGGTCACTGCACAACAAGTACAGATATGACTCTGTCATTGTCCATGTTGGTGTAAATAACCTGAGACGTACCTCCCTGGACTATATGAAAAGAGACATGGAAGAGCTCTCCGATCTTGTAGCCCAGGCAGGTATGACCCTAGCCCTGAGTAACATTCTGCCATTGCCCAGAATGATACTGCAGTACGAGGGCAAAATGATTGACTTCAACAATTGGCTAAGCTTCTAGTGTCATTCTAAGGGGATCCAGTGTCTGTCTGCTTGGGATGACATGGTCGACAGACCACGATGCTTTGCCACACATGGCCTGCACCTGTCACCCCTGGGATTCCGGATACTGGCTTAGGCTCTTGCTGCCCCTATAGTGCCTTCTTTAGGCAAGGTTCAAATAACATATTCACCACCATAACAGGAACAGGAAGCACAAACTGAGGATAATGCTACTCAATGCTGGAAGTCTAAATATCAAAATGCACTCACTCAAGGCACTCCTTGTAATGGAGAACATAGATATCTGTGCAGTGACTGAGACCTGGTTCAAGGCTCCAGACAGCACCCCTGCACTACCAGGCTATAACTCATACCACACTTTTCAGCCATGTAACCTGGACCAAAACGCCCAAGGCAGAGGTGTGTCCATATTCATTAAGGATATCCACCTCTCCAGGCTAGTTGCTTAGCACAATGCATCTGAGGTTATCCAAGTGCAACTACCTCTGGGCTAAACTGGAACAAATTGTAACTTGCTACAGATCCCCCACCATCCCCCAAGATTCCCACTCCTCTTTTCTTGATGTACTGGAAATTATTAGGGTTCAACCAAACACCCTACTAATGGGCGACTTCAACTACCCCACCATTAACTGGGAAAACTACTTGTGTACCAACTCATTAGCTCAACACTTTCTGGAATTCATAAACTCCAATGCCCTGGATCAACTTATCCACACCCCCACCAGGGGCAGCAATATCCTAGACCTAGGCATTACCAACATCAGTGACAGGTGTTCCACACCTGAAGTCAACTCCTCGTTGGTCCGATCTGACCATAAGCTAAACACCCTTGATATCCACATCCCACCCCCACCCTCCATTAAGGAAACCACAGTATAATATTTCTACAAAGCCAACTTCAAGCTTCTTAAGACAGACGTGGTGAACTTCATGACACCCATGCAGATGGACAATACAGTTACAACTGCTGAATCCTATACAAATGCATTCTATAAGCACTTACACGAGTGCATGGATCGTGCTATCCCAAACAGAACCCAGATGCTATCTTCCAAAAAAAGGAAGCCAATCTGGTGGTCCCTTGCCATAAACAAACTGTACAACTGAAGGAAGAAACTGTTGCAAAAAAGAGTACAATCCCATGAGTGGAGGAGCTCCCTGGTCAGCCTCAGTAAGAAGTTAAGATCCCTTATAAAATCCTCCAAAGCTAACTATGAAAACAAAACTGCCACTAATTCCAAGGACAACCACAAAACATTCTATAGGTATTTCAAAAATCTCGATGGCAACACCCAGATCTGCTCTGAGTTACAGCACAAAGGCACAAACATTACAGAACCAACTAATATTGCCAGCATTCTGGCAGATAGGTTCAGTGCTACCTTTCCCCCCTCTCACCCCCTAAAGGGCCCATATCTATTCAGGAAGAATTCAGAGTCCCTGTAATCACAACTATGCAGGTAAAAGCTACACTCTCTAAAGCCAATATCACAGCATCCAAGGGACCGGACAAAATCCCAGGCTGCATTTTACACAAACTTCAGAATGAACAGGCTCCTCACTTAAGCACCATGTTCAATAATAGCCTCACATCAGGCTTTGTGCCCCCCTAAATGGCACACAGCAACAGTTATCCCACTCCACAAAGGTGGTGCCACAAAGGACCACGGGACCTATTGCCCTATAAGCCTGACTAGCCTGGTCTGCAAGGCTATGGAGCACATCATCATGGATCTCATTCACAGAGACATTGGGTATCTCCAAACCTTTGACCCCACCCAGTTTGGCTTTGTTAAGAGCAGGCTATGCCTCGTAAACCTGGTGGACTTCTTTGAGACAGTTACCAAGGCATTAGATGAGGGTAAGGAGGTCCACACAGCATACCTTGATCTCTCAAAGGCTTTCAACACCATTCTCCATTCTGGTATTATCGACATACCCATCCAACTGAACATTAACCCATACGTCATGAGATGATTTGCAAAGTGGATCATGTACAGAACCCACACGGTGGGAGTTGCATACCCTAGGTCTGACTGTAAACCAGTTACAAGTGGCATCCCCCAGGGCTCAGTCCTAGGACCCCTCATGTTCGGTATATACTTCTCTGAGGTACAGGCAAGCACAAGGGGACTTTGGCTGAAAAGGTTTGTAGATGACTGCAAACTAGGGGCCATAATTGGTTCCCCAGCTGATACAGACACCCTCCAGAAGGGTCGCACTGAGACGGATACCTGGTGTCAATATCATGGCCTCAAGCTGAATGCCAAAAAGAACATAGTCATCCCCTTTGGATAAAACTTATTACTCACGGACTACCACATAGGTGCTATTCCCCTAGATACAGAAAAGGTAATAAGGGATCTGGTAACCCAAGTAAATAGCAATCTCCCCTTTGATAACCATAATGCCAAGGTGGTTAGTATATCCTTCTACATGGCCCCCCTAATCTCAAATGGGCTCCCATCCAGAACAAAGGAGGTCATGGTGCCTCTCTACTCATGACTTATTAGACCCATTAAAGTATACAACACCCCATTTGAGATGTACCTTACAAGACAACTGCAACAGCTTGAAAGACCACAACAGTACCACACCAAGAGGATTACTGACCTCAAGCAGATGACCTATGCAGCCCAAGTAAAGAAACTCCAGCTGTACTCAGTTGCATACTGCATACTCAGAGGTGATTTCTGCTTGACATACAAGGCCCATGTCCAACCCAGTATTGCTGGATATGCTCCACCTAAACAAAAGCCCCTTAGAGCCACATGCTCTAGGGATATAAACTTAACCACAACGATAACTAGTACATGCTGGAGGGATAGATTCCTGACCCGTAGACTCCCCATGCTTTGGAACATGATTCCAATGTACATCAGGCAGGGCCCCTCACTAGCACTCTTCAAGAGAAACCTTGACAGGTGGATGGGAGACAGACATGTTCCCTGGGGATCACTGCAGTGGCTCTGCTGGACAGAGGCACAGGGAACTAATGGCTCTGCTGTTCAGAGGCACAGGGAACAAACCTAAGGGGGTGGTGGAAGCCAACACACTCTAGCTAGGCTTATAAATACCCTTGGGCAGACAGCCTAGTACCTACCTATGAACCTATTACATGTCTTATGTGCATGGATAGTTAACTAGCTCTTCCATTTTACTTTGCTATTATGCTGATAAACTGTCGGGTGACTACAAGTCATATGTATCCTGTTATTGTGTATTGTAAATGCCAATAGACATAACTTATGTTTGCCTAACATAACAGTAATGCTATTTAAAACGTAATATATATCTGCCTACAATACTGTACATTATACAGTTATTGGCACAATATCCCACAATGCAAATCATAATTGCACAGTAGGCCCACCTTCAACATGTTATTCTCAGTAATACACCCATACATATGCCTACTATTACAATATAGCAACATATACTATCCCCTGTTATAGCACATACTTGTTGGACCAACCCTGCCACTGACAGTGGCTGGAGTGGAATTGTTGAGTTCAAAGCCCTTATATAGCATCCCTTGTGGTGTATGAGGTGTTTGCCTTGTGACCTACAGCAGTACACACATAAATACTACAAGCGTTGCTATGGTCAGCAGTACATCACTACAAGATAACTGTTTCCACTATATGCATTGCATACACTTTACTTATTACAGAACAGGTACTACATATACAGACATACTGAGTGTTCTACATACCTTATTAGTAACCCAAGGTGTCATTGACTGTTATTTCAGTCCTTTTCAGTTTGTGTTTCAATCTTCTTTATAATGTTCTGCTGTTATATACAGATGGTTTGAATGTGTGACAAGCCATCCTTTTATAGTTAAATATCGGTAACATGCTATCCTGACCACCAATCGGTGTTCCAAAGTAGTTAATTACATGCACATCAGCTGTGCAGCTACTCCATTAGCCAATACCATGGCAACAGTTGTGTATAATCGAATACTCCACTTGGGCATTGTCCCTTTGTCTTACTTTCAAGGTAGACGGCCTTGTTGTTTGTGTTGTTTGTGATGTATTGCAACAGCTATATGGAGACAGACAGAGATATATTAGCTTCATGACTCCCATGGATTGTGTGCAATGGCTAGAAGATGCTGTTCTACATGTGAGTACAGCTGTTATATTTCAGGACATTGTTACTTATGCAGGGTTTGTTTGTACCTGATACTTCTGCAGATGTTTCAGTCTGGTAAGGATGTTTCAGCAGCTCAAGGCTGTATGGCTATGCATGAAATGTTAGTTGTTTTACAGTGTGATCACCAGACATCTTTGGTTTGGTGTACATGTGTATCATACTGTTAATCAGTAATTGGTAACACTTTCTGGTGTGCTCACAACCCTCTGAAATGGGATTAGTGCAAACAAACCCTGTAACATCAGCAGCTGTTCCATTGTATCACAGCAACTATTTCACATAGGGCCATGTTGGTGTATCTCTGACAAGGTATGTTAAGGCTTCTGCAGATGTCGTACAGCGAGAGAATGATTTGTGATGTTATTACAGTTTGTATTGTAATTTGTTTTGGTGTTGGGGAGATGTTGGTGGGTGTACATAGCAGATGCAGATGTGTAGGAACTGCTTTTATACATATTTGATATGTGTGTGAGGGTTTCTTTCCTATTTGAACACCTATCCTTTAGTGGACTAATGCTATGGTAATTGCAGGCTGATTCAGTAAGGCACTGCTAATTGGTTACTGTACAGCATGCAGGTGATATTAGTCCTTGAATCCTTTCGGCAATACATCGGAATGTAATAAAGTGTTGCTACATGAAAGTTGTCTGTGTATTTCTGTCATAGGCATTTGCAGTCATTGGAGTTGTGTTGGTGACTGACCCTCTTTGGCCAGGGTTGCCACCTTTTCAAATGGCCATAGTGGGACATTTTCGGGACACACATCAGATTTTACAGGCTGACACAAACCCACAGTCAGTACAAAAGATAGAACTTTCCTTTTTTGCCTAAATAAAAGCTTATTCTTGTAGCAGTTTAGTTGCTTATCCTGTTTCTTGTAACGTAGGTATTTTAGGTAGAGAAATAACTATTTTATGCAACTATTATATTACATATGGGACATAATTATTTCCTACAATCTCAGGACATTTGCCATTTTTAATATTTTTGGTCAGGACACAACCACCCAAAGAGGGGCTGTCCCTCGCAAAGTGGGACAGGTGGTAACCCTATCTTTGGCTCATGTCCATAGCACATATTTGTAATAGTGTATAGCATATACTCTCCATATCCTTTGTTCATAAAATATGGTTGTGGAGGAATGTGTGATTGCTATGGTCCATGTTATACTCATATATGAACACTTCAACCGCTGTATAAGGAATACCTATGGAATCCCGAATGCACACAGTTCCGATGCCCACAGTACCGGGCCCAGACTCCCAAACCCCACATTACTGAACACTCAGACTCGCGACAGTCAAACTTGCGAAAGTAACACAAACATGGAACACGCACACACAGACACACTGCTACCCACCACATCAAAACAAACCATCCTACACTATGTATGAGCAGGTGGGCAAGCCCCCCTACACCCCCCATGTGGGTGGCTGCACCGCCCACACCCCCCTACTTTAATATTCTACCTCTGAGATCACACAAACAGATGCACAAAGCAAACCTACACATTACAGTCCTCCAGGAACAGACACCACACTCAGAACACACACACTTACACACACTACAGCCCTCAGAAACACACTTACACACAGTAACCTACCTGAACCGCAACACCAGAAGCACTAACCAAATGTCCCTTAACATCAGGATTTTAAAACTGGCACTTCTGGTGTTTCGGTACTGTGGTCTTTTGGTCTTTAAGCCTCGTGATTACACATGTCGGTATGTCAAGCATTCGGTATTTGGTAGGTATCCCTTTTATATGTACCTCCATGGTTATGTAGATGTTGTTAAACTATCTATATATCTACATATATATGTATATCCCCTATATATCGACATATATCTGTCTCTCTCCCGCTCCCTCTCTATATATATATGTTGATTTATATATATATATATATATATATATATATATATATATATATATGTGTGTGTGTGTGTGTGTGTGTGTGTGTATAGCATACACCTTTCATTGGGCACATGGTGGCTTGTCCTATTTCCACACATTCCCCCCTTTTGTGTTTTAACCTGTCAGAATACACAACTGCCATTGGTACATCTCAGGTAGCTTAGTGGTAGGTTATTGTGAAGATTGAGTATAAGGTTGTATGTTCTAATCTTGGCAGTGGTCATTTTACCTCTCAGAGCAAGCACTGGTAGTGCAAGGGTGATCAATGCACATTTCAGTGGTTGCGGGTGGCTTTGCCTGTAATCTGCACGATATTCAGCAAAGGTTAAACCTGTGTGGCGCTTATTCATGTGGTCATGCTTAAGCGCCGCTTACTGGCACTTACCAGCGCAATAACCTGCTAACGTCTGCTTAAAAGTGCTTTAATAACCTGCATCCAGCATCCCTTATTCGGGACCTCAAAATGATGTAACAGCCCTTGCAGGTCTTGAAACTGGGACCATGAACACCACAGTCACTGGCTTTACCACTGAGGCATCTGAGATATGCACAACTTTTATTGTGTTTAGTACGTACAGTGTACAGCCATTCCTCACTACTGCAAACAAATGTGTAAGTCAGTTGGTGTACATATGTATGATACCTGTTAATGTTCTTATGTTTGTTGAAGTCAGTTTGCAATGTGACCTGACAGGGTGTATTATGGATGAGAATGGTTCTTATTTTGTGTCCTTTTTACATTGTGCCCATACTCCATGTGTACCCCTCCAGTTCACGTAATGAACATTCGACACAGGCCCTCCTTGATGCATATTCCATTAGCCAGCGGTCCTCTCCCCCACACCAATCTCCACATACACAGCAACCATTGATTCTATGGAGAATTAGTTTATATTAATAGTTATAATACCAGAGCTGCATGTGTTTTGCATACACTTCTATCCATTTGGAATGCTTCTGTGTCACAAAGTGTGTTCATAGATGTTTACATATATATATAAATATATATATATATATATATATATATATATATATATATATTTCTATCTATGCACACACATCAGTGACATGTATATATATATATATATATATATATATATATATATATATATATATATATATATATATATTTAGTATTAATTTGTAACACTTATACATATGTAGACTTGTATATGTTAATTCACACACTACAGTCCATTACAATGTACTGTACATATGTACACAAAGTGACTGTCCCATTTGTGGTCTGTACTGTGAAATGCCTGTAGTATAAGGTGTAGGCTAACGACCACTTACCATGTATACCGATTAGGTGGCTTAATGTTAGGTCCCATGACTATGGCATGCATAGTCCAGGGTTCAACACCTGTGATGTATTAGACATGTTTTACTACAGAATAAGGCTAATTTAAGCAGTTGTATGCAGGTTTAATGGTGTTTGTGCAACATTATACCAGCGGTTGTACACAGTTAAACAAACTTTACATCCTACAACCTGTGCACGCAAATATGGCCACTTCTGCTAACTACTCAGGATATATACATTTCAGTGACGTAACATCTCACTATGTGCTTACATAACATTACATTGTCTGTTAACTGTACTCTCCAGCACACATGGGTTTATGTGTGTTCCAAATGTTTATTATTCTGTGGAATGCTACCTATATATGCAAGCTGTGGTTAAGGTATACTATATAACATGTAAATCATCTCTGACTATATTGGGATTTGAACCAGCACTGCACAGATATTATGCAAATGCTGTAGCCATTACACTATTGACATTAACATTCCTTCTGCCTATTTCCTATGTCCATGAATCCTATGTGTAAGATTGGCTACATAACAGGCGGAGCCACCCACACCCAGTGAGCTTTTCGAAATACCGACATAACACATGAATTGAGAGACTATACATTAACATCCTAACTACATTTGGCATAACCCTTCACTGACACACTTCAGGGAAAACCTTGATGTGTGACTGACCAACTGTATATACACCCCTGGGATCATGTGTCCCAGAAACATACAGCCAGGGTGTGGGGGAGATACTCCAGTTTTATAGATGCAAGACCTGTTGGGGAAATTGAATGCTGTTGGGTTGTAATGTTAACATGCCCTTTTGATATCACTATGTGCCCCTATCACCCTACAGCACCCCAGTCTTCAACAGCTTCCAGCAACTCTGCCTGGAATCACTTCATTGGCTATGCTTGACAGAGGCTCAGTTACTTCATCAATGGTGCAGGTAAAGCCACCACACTGTAGCTATGCTTCTAAATGCCCATGGGCAGATAGCCTACTACCTTTCTGTGAACCTCTACAGTGCAGGCCATCTCCAACATTATATGTGATTATACAGAGTTTTCTGATCACAATATACAGTGTAAAATTACCATGTAGTCAGACAACAGTTAAGTACAGCAATAGCATACAGACTACTGATACATAATCACTCCAAAAGCCGATCTTGGAAGCTAGTGGACTTGTATATGTTTCAGGCTTTGTACTGCTTACCAGTAGGTTATCTACAGGAAAGATGGGACACAAGCACAGATGGGAAACATGCATGCAACAATGCCATACCAACTTGCATGTGTCAGCCTAAGGCTTTGGAATGCTGGGAAAGGCTATTGGCACCCCCATGGTGCCATTTTTAGGCAGGTCTCAAAAGTGAATCTCACCTCCATGAACTGCACAATAACGGAAACAATGAGGGTTAGGCTACTCAACACCAGGGGTAGTACTCACAACATGCATGCACTCACAGCACCCTTCAGTATGGACAACATCTACATCTGTTCTGTGACTGGGACCTGTATAAGGCTCCTGTGAGCACACCAACACTACCAGACTACAACCCATAACACACATTTCAGCCACTGAACATGGACTGGAACAGACATGGAGGGGGTGTATTCATATTCATCGGGGATACCTACACCTCCAAGTTAGTGGGGCAGCATGATACCTCTGTGATCATCCATGTGCAGCTAACATCAGCCACGACTGCAGTGCAAACTGTGAACTGCTACAGATAACCCCTCCATGACCCAGAAGCACCACTACAACTATCTGGAGACAATGGTAAACATGACAGTCCTGCCAGACACCCTGTTATTGGTCAATGTCAGCTACCCTACACTTAACTGGATGACCTACTTGAGTATTCACTTCCAGGCCCAGCACTTCCTGGGATTTATCATCTCATATGGCCTGTATCAGTTGGTAGATGGACTAACAAGAGGTGAAAACATACTAGAAGTGGTAATCACTGACATGTGCAACAGTTGCACTAGAGCAGAAGTAAACCAGTCACTGTTTAGATCTGACCATGAAATATTCACTGATGATTTCCACTCCCAGCCATCTCCCCCACCCAAGGAACACAGAGTGAATACCTTTCCTACAGCTAAATTCACAGTACTAATGACAGAGGTGGGAGGGTTCACAGCCCCCACGCTCAGGGATGACACTGCTCAAGATACAGACAGAATTACAAATGCACTCAAGCACCTACAAAGGAGTATGGGTCATGCCATCAATGGTAAACCAGGACTCGCTACTCCTACACAAGGACACCAGTCTGCCGACCCCCTGCATTATACAGGCTATACAACAGAAGTAGGACAGTAGTCCAGGACAACAGCAAATCCCAAGACATGCAGACGTCCGTGATCAGTATTAGCAAGGTACTTATGTTACTCATGTAATCATCCAAGGCTGACATCCACAGGTAAATAGGCATGGATTCGGAATATGACCACAAAGGCTTCCTTGGCTATGTCAAGGATGTAAGCAGTAACACACAGATTTGCACTGTGCTGGTGCAATATTGCACTGAATATACTACCCTACTGATATCACCAACACACACTTGATGATACATTCGGAGCAAGCTTCACCCCCTACAGGGTCCACAACAATACCCAAAACATACAGTATCCCAGACATCTGAGACATACAGGTGGTAATGGCCCTTTCAAATGGCATGACAGAGCATCAATGGAGGCAGATGGTGTCCCAGACTGCATCCTGCAGACACTACAAGACAAAGTAACGCCCCACCTAATATAGCAATTCAACATCAGCCTCTACACAGGCTACATGGCCATTCACTGGTGCATGGCAACAGCTATTCCACTCCACCAAGGTGGTGACACAACTGACCATGGTAACTACCACCCTATAAGCCTGAGTAGCCTGATCTGCATGGCTATGGAGCACATCCTCATGGCACTCATTAACATAGACAATGGTAACCTCCAGACACTTGACCCAACCCAGGTCAGCTTGATTGAGTGCAGATCATGCCTACTGAACCTGTTTGACATCTTACAGTCACCTAAACTTTAGGTGTGGGGTGTGGTAGTTTACACATACTACCTGGACCTTGCCAAGGGTTTTGACACCATTTCCCACTCAGGTATTATTTCTACACTCACCAGCCAGTACATACACCCATACATCACAGGTTGGTTTGTCAACAGGCTTACACACACAACCCACATGGTAAGCCTAGAAGCCTCCAGGTCCAACTCTTGACTGGTCACAACTGGTGTCCCACAGGACTCAGTCCTGGGACCCCTACTGTTTGCCATATACTTCTTAGAGGTACGGGCTAACACAGGTGGACTACAGCAGGCCATGTTTGGTGATTACTGCAGACTGGGAGCCATAACTGACAGTCCAGCTGTCACAGATGTCCTTCAAGGGGCCTCACATAGACCAACACAGGGTGTCAGAGTGATGGCCTCCAGCTAAAGGCCACATATTGCATGGTCATTCCATTTTGGGAAACTACACACACATATATTAACACATGAGTGGTAGACACTATAATTCAGATGATGTAATGGGTATGTGGGGACTACATTACATAGCGATCTCTCCTTTGACAATCATATCTGCGAAGTAGTTAGAACATCCGTCTGTATAGGCCATCTGATTATTTAAGGGTTCACATCTAAACAGACTTAGGTTATTGTGCCCCTTTATTCATCACTCATCAATCCCATCATCGAGTATGATAACCCATTTTGGATGTACCTCAGAAGACACATCCGACAGCTGAAAGGGCCACAAACTTACCTCGAAAATAGGGATAATGCCCTCAGACATGTGTCCTATGCTGCCAGACTGCATAAACTCTTGCATTACTCAGTGGCATCTCGTTTACTCAGAGATGATATTTGCTGGCCAACAAAGCCGTGTCCAGGTCAGGCTTAATAGATATGCTCCACCTATGGGAATCCACGTCAAAGTGAGCCACACACTGTAATGAGCTACACCTTGCCACAACCATAACTGGAAGATACTTGAGTGACAGATTCCTGTCACGGGTACTCCCCATGATTTGGAACTACATCCCTGATTACATTATATGGAGCCCCTCACTAACACTCCAGGGAATCCTTGCAGAGTGGGTGGGGAACAGTGGATACACCCCAGGGATCCCACAACTGTCTCTGCTCCACAGATGGACAGTTAGTTAATCAATGGGGTGGCAACAGCAGACATATTTTGGCTTGGCTTATGAATGGCCTCGGGCAGTTAGGCATGTACCTACCTATGTACCTATGAACCTATACATACAGTATCGACACATGCTGACAGCTTAATTTACTGTTCAGGCATTGACTTACCTTGTGCCAATGGCAGTTGTGTGTACAATAGTTGAGGGCTGCCTATGTAGGATGCACACAGTAGACCACCTATACATGACAATTTACAGGTGGTCGTGTGTGTGTGCCATCCATGTTTGCTGTGTGTGCAGGTGGAGAAGGGTGTCAGTCCATACGTGCCTACACTGTCAGTGTGTGTGCTATATGTTCCCTCTTTGCCAAGGCATGGGCATACTGGGCACGCCTCTGTCTGACTACTGGGGCTGACACAGGGTGTCCGTGGTCTGAGTCCCTCTGTGCCTGTGGAGCCCTTGGCAATGGTGGTGGGCTGCAAGGGCCTTCACCATTCTGTCCCTGCTGCAACTGTTTCTGCAGGATCATATTGTGTAGCATGGCACATACTATGAAGATGTGGGCACACATGCCTGGAGAGTACTGCAAGGGTCCACCAGATATGTCCAAGCAATGGAACCGTGATTTCAGCATCCCATACACATGCTCTATGATGATTCTGGTTTCTGCGTGTGCCTCATTATGGCATTCTTGCATGGGTGTGTGTGCATTTCTGATGGGAGTCATCATCCACGGTTCCAGTGCATAGCCAGTATCCCCCACCAGGTGGCTATATGGGATGTCCCCCCTGGCAAATACCTGAAACAGCTGTGAGGCATGCCAGATGTGGGAGTCGTGATAGCTTCCAGGCTGCCAGCACACACATCCATGATAATGCCCTGGGCATTGCACATGACCTGACAGTTGATGGAGGGTATCCCTTGCAGTTTATGTAGTGCCTACCCTGCTCACCAGGTGGTGTCTTGATGTGTATGTGTGTGCAGCCTATTGCACCCAGTACCTCCGGGTAGTCTGCCACATGGTGGAAGAGATGCATATTGCTGGCCAACTCTTCCTGCATTCGGGGGAAGTATATGTGCTCATTAGCATGTGGTAACATGGCATCCAAGAACTGGTGGAGTACCCTGGATGCTGATGCCTGTGAGATCCCCATGATATCCCCAGTTGGCCTTTAAAAGGTACCTGTGGCTAGTATTCTCAAGCTTACACATACCTTCATGTCCACTGGGATGGGTTCCCCTCTGTTATTTCCGGCTCTGAGGCGTGGCCGGCACAGCTCAACAAGTTGCTGTATGGTGTCCTTGTCCACCCTGTAATGTTCTACTATCTCCAGATCATGTAGCCCCTGGCAGGTTACCCTGGGTCTGAACACTCTTCTCCTCCTCCAGTGCCTGAGATGGTTGTCAGCATCATCCTCCACATCACCGTCAGTCTCCAACACATGCTGGTGAATCAAAGCTATGGCAGCCCCTAAGATGTACATATTAAAAGTTCCCCATCTGAATACACCAATGGTGCAGAGTGTCTGGGAATAGACAAGTGTGTGAGATGCTTTCACACTTTATACTATTGTGCAATGGATGCTGCTGGTGTAATTGGATGTGTATGCGCAATTCCAGCTGCAGGTTATCTTAATTATGGGTTTTACAACAGGTACTGCTATTGTGGGGCCTTTGGTGTTGAATTATGTTTGGCTGCCATGATTCATCTATTGCCCTTTACTTCACTTTTCAACCCGATTCCCCTCCCATTGTCAGGCATGCATCCAGCTGCCGGCTTTCCTGTTTTGTACTTTCCCAACCCAGGATTGTGCAGCAAAATGTGTTATGTAGCTGATCTACTTCAAGTTTGCTTTGTTCTGCTGTGACAGTTCTCTTTTCTTTGCAGTACAGCACCTCCCCTTTCCTGTTCTGCAGGTAGCTGCTACCAGCCTTGTTAGTTGTTGTCAATAGCCCACTATGAGTTTCTAGGTGTTAATTACTCATTTGTACTCCAATTACCGTGCTGCAGCATTTCCTTATTGTCTTCCCGTATCCTTCCTGTTTCAGCTGTGGTGCATGCCGCGCACAGCCGTTTACCAGGTTTCAAGCGCGTTTTATCCATGTTCACATGCATTTTCAGTTACCTTGTGTGCTCTCAGCTAAGCAAAGCTATGGCTACTTCCACACCCCTATCCTGTGGCTTTGCTTAGCAACAGGCAAACTGGATTAGCAATGCTCCAATGTGCTTACAGCTAAGGTGGTGCACCCCTCTCTTGATGTCATCTTTATCTCCAGGCCACACCTCGATGTTGTAATGCTACGCTGTGAGGTACATCCTTACGCTGGCGGGGATTTTGCAATTCAGTATTACTTGTCTCATTTGCATGGCATTGACTACTAATTCCTAGTTACCGAGCAGAACACCGTCACAGACCCTTAGCAACCCTTGCGCCATGGTTGTGGTGTAGCATGCATGCCACTGACTATTATGGGGAATTCATGAAATGTGTTACATTGCAGTTTTATTACGTATAAATATATTTTCATTGTGATCCCGTTTGTGCACCGATGCACTGCAATTTTACTTTGCGTTAGTGTGGCCATGACATTAAATGTTCTTTTTTATGTGTTGTGCATGTTTTTTATGCCAATGGCTATATATTTAGCCATTGGCATATGTTAACAGTATAATATGTGAGTTTGGTCCACTGTCATGGCTCCGATTTTATGTTTGAAAAAATGTAAACTGTTTTTTCGGTTTACATTTCTGCATGCTTACGCTATGCCTGCACCACTTCATGAATCTCTGTATACCTTCATTTCCATGCTACACTGCTGCATATGGGGTAATTAGCATACATGCACTGGGAGCTGCATAGCTGTGGCATACACAGGTAGTGCACGTGGAAACAGCTCGTACCTGAATCGCTCGGCGGCCATATTTGGTGTTAAATCGCCGACGCTACGCCTGCACCAGGCACAAGCTTCATAAATCCTGGAGAAAGTATTCAGATTTAATGGCTTTATTCAGGTGTTCTATAGGATGGTGCTGCATGACATTAGAAGAGATCTAATTAACTTCTAATTGCAGACACTGGAGAATAGTTATTTCAGTGATGGCTTCTCACACATTAATTGCATTTCTTCCTAAAGTTGAGAAAGGTGCCATAAAACTAGGCAATTGCCATGCTGTTTAGCAAATAAATTTTAATATGAAGAATTTTTTAATAGATACTGATCGAAAGCCTGAGTCTATTTATTCTTTATTGGCAAAATGTGATCTTAAGATACCATTATTCAAATAGCTACTGGGGTCCTTTATGTGTATATCCCTTACCCTATGATAATCTTAAATGCATGGTGATCCCACAGTGCAGACCCCCAATAAGTATGCATTTCTCCATGCATTAATCAATACCTGATACAGACTGTGTGCTCCTTGGTGAGTGGTTATTATGGGCCCTAAAGTTATACTGCTAAAACACTGAGTCACTGTCAGGTATCATTTTTTCAAAGGAGATAGCTGCTGTCATACCCCTCAGCTGCATGGGTCAGAATCAATTGCTAACTCCTACCCATGCCTACTAGCTCCTAAAGTATCAAGATCACTAGATAAAATTATACCACAGTCATGACTTTATTTCTTTATCATTTTGTACCACGGTGCTGACTACCTTAATTGCTATACTTTACCAGACAGATTTAGATGAGTTTTATGAAAGAAAGTTGAAGCCCTGACTTAGTTCTCTATTAGTTAAATGCATTGTCAAGTTACAGCACATTGTTGTCAATGACACTAGATCTGCTTTTCAAGTTTGTTAAAGCATTTGATCATTTGAAATGGAACTACATTTAAGGTCCAACAGCAGATTGGTTTTGGGTATTTGTTTTGTCACTGTATAATTATTTTATATATTAAGCCAATAGAAGGAGCAAACCTGAACCAGTCTGTGCCTTTGCCCTTTCATGAGGCAAGTGTATCTCTTTTTATTTGGCATTGGTGGCTCTGAGGCAACAAACTTGTTTTATGCAGTGATTGCGTAGTACCATCTGTATATTTGGATGATGCTTTACCCAGGCTTGCAGAGGCCTCAGGTAGGTTCAGGATGATAGCAGGGCTTAATATCACCTGGGATAAGACTCCATTTTTGGTATGGAGGTGAGCTATGATGGCAGCAGTCAGTGATGTGTGGAGGTGCCTGACCAAATAGTGTGCGCAGTATTCCCATTCTGAATCTCAAGGTGAACAACAATGGTTTAGTAGGTGGCCTGGGGAAGTTTTATGTGAAGTGGGTTTCTCTCCATATTACACTTCCTTGAAAGGCAACAAGAGTTACACCTTAGTGATTTGCTACATATTGTTATCCTATTCCAACATAATTTATTATTATTATTATTATTAATTTATTTACCGGGAAAGTCCAACTTGGAACGAGGCAATTTTCAGAAGAGGCCCAGAAAAAAAATGCTTTAGACACATCTCTTTGTAATGTGGAAGGAAACTGGAGCACCTGGAGAAAACCCACACAAATGCAGGGAGGACATGCAGACTCGCACAGAAGGCACCCCAGCCGAGAATCAAACCGGATAGCCTCTTATTATGAGGCAACAACTCAAACTACTGCACCAATGTGTCCATCTGTTATTATTATTACTATTATTATTGTTAATTCTCAACACCATTATTAAAACAAGTATAGAGGAGCAGTGTAAGAAGCTGAGGAAGAATAATGAAAAGAAAGGAAGGAAGTGGGGTCTCCATCTCATCAACCCATTGGACATGACTTTGTAAGTTAAAAGCAATGCCTTACAGAGAGAAGGGTGATCACATCAAAGCCTTGGGTTCTATCTCTCAGAGCATTCAGCTAGTATATGCGATCAGCAAGAGTGTGCACTTTCATTAACTATGAACAGTGAGTAAAACCTGTGCCCCGGTATTTGGATTACAGACCTCCATCTGTTATGTCAAGACTCTGGGTTAGTGAATTCTTAGATAGTGGTGACAGCCTATGTTTTCAGCAAGTATCTAATTCATAAGTACTGGTTATGTAATTAACATCTTGGGCCATTAGGTAGTCTCCCATTAGTCAAAAAATTGAGGAGCAACAGACCTTGTTCTAACTGCTGTATCTGGAGGAAATTACAGACAAATTATTGTGACCAATTCTCCACCATTTTACCTTTTGGCCTGAGGTATTCTTCCTTCTCTTATGCAGTGCAACTTTCAGTTAAAAATGAATGTGACAGTTGCAAGACTAACCACATCCTACCTGTTCCCTGAGCTGTGAGTACAGGATGGCAATATTGTGACTTCTACTGTGTTCAAAGACCTGTTCTATGAGAAAAAAATGTGGTCAATATTTATACATCAGACAAGATATTACTTCTAAAATGCAAGCACAGACACATAAATAGACATTTTTGCTAATACAAGCTCCCCCAGTCATACCCCATGAGGGAAATTCCACCCAGCTATTTCCCACCTTACCTAGACATTCAAACTCTGTGGTGCCACAACAGCAGAGGTGAGTTTAAATTCTTATTTACAAAATACAATACTCTCATACAAATAGCACAACGGCCATGTCAAATGAAATACTATCAGTAGTTTTACTTATTTTCTCAAAAAATGCAACCAAAAGAGGGTCTGTAAATAACACTTTGAACGAGTATAGGGAAAGGATTACTGTGTGTCCTACTCTACCAAATTGTCCATGCATCCATCTTAGAAGTATATTATATAATACGAGAATTTCATGCTTAAGTTTCTTAAACACCTTTCATTGTTTAGCTAGCCTATTAAGCTTGTTAATATTTAACATATTGTATTGTATAAATCCGCGATGGTGGTGTTGCGGGTAGCATTGTCGCCTCACAGCAAGACGCTGTCCCGTTCGATTCTTAGCTAGAGCTTCTTCTGTGGAGACATGCGTGAATGGGTGTACCTTCGTTGAAGGTTGTGCATTAGGGCCGGCAACTCAGCACATAAAAATCAACTGCCAATCATTAGCGGACCGGAGTTCCGCTGTGGTGACCCCTAACCGGGAAAAGCCGAAAGACGCAACAACATTGTATAAATAATGAAGAAAATGGGAGAATGTATATACTCTTACTGTTATCTGTAAATTATGCTGTCCATAAATGTAAATAATGAATATTAACATAGATGTCCCTATGGTGGTATTTATGTATATATGCCCATACACAGCAGTACTGCTTAATGCCTTTGAAAAAAACATCACAGTATCTAAAATGCTGTTATTTATATTTACATACTTGCAGGGTTGGGTTGGGTCATGGCTATAAGGTGTCCTTAGACCAGTTTGCCCATCCGGTTAACAAATTTGATATAAATAAATACCAAAATATGTGTGCAATACAATAAAATATAAGACTGACCCAGGGAGCAATGGGTATTATAGTCACATGCTACTGTATGGTTATGATACAGAAAGTGAACATTATAGTAAGTGTATTCCAGACTGAAATAATTATAAGAAGTGTGATCCATGGATTTTACCAAGCTGGGAATATTTTTCGATATACATTATTATGAGCTGTTGTAGTATATGTAGAACCAAAAACGTGACTACACAAATGTAACTAAGAATGACTTAAAAACACAGAAACCTCTTATAAATACTTCGGACAAAAAACATGCAAACTGTCTGAAGTGCTACACTTCTATTTTCTATAGCCAGCAGTTAACTCTTACCAGATGTGAACTTAAAAGTTCAGCTGTATTTGCAAGCAGGAAAGGAAATAAATCAGATTTATCCTAGCTGCTGCAGTGGAAGAACTGTATTCAAATCAAAGGCTGAATCACTTGTTGAACAAAAAGAAATAAGGTGTTGTTGCCCAGTGTTTTCACAGTTCATGTTGACTTGAAGTGATGCAGTGTAATACAATCTAATTTAAATAATTGTCTCCAAAAATGAAAAGGAATATTCAGCATCTCCACTTATAGCTACAGATCAGTTATAGAATGTTTGTATGACAACCATTTTATATGGATACTGCTGAAAAAATGTTACGATATACTTCAAATAATTTTATTAAGGCATCTCTCACTGGTACTTATTGTATAAATATCATTGCTATTATTTTAAACTTATAAATACACTCTAGAGTGTGTGTTGCACCAAGATACTTGTGAAGTAAGAATTTAAACAAAAATAATATGGCCATTTCCTTGAAATCCAGTACAACAAAAACAAAATATGTTAAAGTTGCCAAAGCTGAATTCTGGGGAACCTTTTCACATTTCACTCCACAGTGGATCTTCCCTGAAAAGAGGGGACTAACCAGGTCAAAAAAGGAAAAATAAACAAAAAATAAAAAGTCATACTAGGCATGTTCTCAATAAAGTATACATCCTTTCACATTGAGTTAGTACAATACTAGATTAATCATTTTTTCTGCGTTGGATGCTTGCGTGTTCAAAATCACCAACATGGTTGTTTCCCAATGGAAAGGAGAAATAACTGTTTTGAGGAGAAACTGGGTATGTAACTGTCCTAAGACTTTATTTTGGTCAGTGATAGTGACAACCACATATAAGGTAGGATATCCTGGATTCACCCCACAGAGAGGGTTCAGTATTTTCTTTTTATGTTGAGTTGTTAAATCTAAGAAACAGACAGCTATTAACATAAAGCCTACATTGTCCTCTTCTGAGCAGTTTAACAGGGAGCTACATTTAATGAAGAATGCCTACTATTGATTCTGACCCAGATCTAGTGGAATGTTACGTGACTGGGCTATAGAAACTACATAAAAATTATGCATTCACAAGAACTGCTCAAGTTCCTATACATATAGTCAGTCTGGTTGCTAGACTCTTGTAAGAGAGGAAAAAAAAAAGAAAAAGAAAACACCCACCACTGTCAAGATAACTCCTCAAAGTAAAACAGAAACCTTCTGTCTTAATGTTATTGAAATCCACATTGAGGTAGACCCTAAGTTTCAGAGGGTCACAGAGATTTCCTATGGTAATTCTGCAGAGATGCCTTCATTGTAGAGCACCAGAATTTCGAGCATAACTCTCGCCTAAATGTAAATAGTATCTTCATATCTACTTCCCGCAAGATAATTCCCTGCTCCCAAATTTTGTACCACACTTAGCTCAGATCTGAACACTGCAAAATCCCCTCCTGGATGGTAGCTGCCAGGACAGAAAGCAATATCTTCACACATTTAACATGCCTTTTCTGCAGAGGTTGAAGAAGGGAAAATAAACTTTTAAAGAGTTCACAAACTCTTAAGGAGTAATCCTTATCAAACAAAACTGTCTACAGTTAATTCAAGAAGGGGTAATAGGACAGGTAATGCTGAGTATCCCATATTTCTGAAAAAAAAGAGTATAAGTGCACAGTAATGGGTATGGATTGCAACAGAGAGCTGAGACATCAGATTATTTGAGAGGTAAGATCTTTCTGTTCAAAGGGAACCCAAGATATTTTCCAGCAGTTTAGGCAACTTTCCCAAAAGAAACTAGTCAATATTCTGGACATTCTGTTTTACTTTGGGATCTAACAGGTCATCAGATTAGATCACATGCAACAAATTTTCCAAATCACAATGACTAGTTCTGCTTTAATATGAAAGTCAGATAGCCCTTGTGGTCTGTGGTAGTGAACTCCATCGATCCAAGAGTCTGTTCTTGTTGTCACATATATTTTTTGTTGTCTTGTGTTTTTGAATAATCTGTCAAGTCTGTCAGACTGATTAGCTAGGGTAGGTGCTGGTGCTTCTATACTCAATGCAGCTTTTTGCCTGGAATGTTTAAGGGCTGCAATGTTGTTTCAGATCTGTAGACTGGGATTTAAAAAAGTAGGCTTTTAAGTATTTCTTCCTTTGTATGCTGCTTTGATTAACAGCCACTCAGCTTCTTAATGAGGCATTTGACAGCAGTTGTTGGTAGTACACACTCCTTTGAATTAGTAAGCTATGGGTTCTATTCCTACACCAGATACCTGGATTGCTCACACTACAGTACAGCATAAGAGGGGTGCTGCACTCCTATCTTTACCATGAGATGTTAAACTGAGGCCTCTTCTGCCTGAACTGGTGGTAGCTTAAGAGAATGTAAAAGATCTTAAGTTACCTATCAAAAGATTAGGGAAAGTAATACATTTTTTCTCTTCATTTTCCCCAACCAGCAGCAGCTTTTGTTAGGTCCAAACACAGTCAAGGATGGTTTAGGGGCCCCCTTTCAGCCATGGGTATTGCAGGTACCTAATGCTGGTTATGTTGTTAGTTTTACTGGAGATAATGTCCATCAGCAGGGATAACTAAGTCAGGGGCACTATTTCAGTGGTAAAATATTTAATGGAATTATGAAACCTGTTGCTTGATAAAACACTGTTACTATAGCCAGAGATATTGTTCAATGTTAAAAGAGATATAAATAACAGTTATTACCCACCTGGTTTATTAAGCATACAAGATTGTTGTAATAGCTTTTGTTGGTTTGACAGACATGTTACAAAATATCAAAATAAGATAACTTGCTGTGGTTGGGCCCCCCCCCCAGGACAAGAGGTCCCCAGTGACTGCAGGGTTCACAGATGCCTAAAGCTGGCTATGAATATAATGGGCAGTCCTGGAGTAATATTTCAGTTTTCCAACCTCATATTTAAGATTCACTTTAATATGGACAGCGACAAGCTTTGTTTTACATGGACAGTCAGTCTGTTCCAGAGCTGCGATATCCTCTGTGAGATATACCTGTTATTTCAAACTGTTCTGTTAATGTGCAGAAGAGTTTTATATCCCTGAACTGAGTATTTCTGATGTAACTTGACTAGCTGTTGTGCAGTAAATCCATCAGTGCTGGTTTAGAGGGTACTTTGTATGCCAGATACAGGTCATCTCTAAGCATTCTGTAGGATACTGAGTATAGTGACAAGGCTTTAAGTCTGCCCATTTTATATATTTTGTTTAGGCCTTGTGTCCTTTTTGTAAGATATCTCTGTTGTTGCAGATAGGGTGGCAAAGGGGTTATGATAGACATGTGGTCTTGATCTTCAGCTGCTAATATTGGAGTCCTTTTATGTGTTAGAGATGAGTTCTTGGAGAAGAATCTCCATCAAGATTTTTGTTTGATCTTATGAGGTCCTTCCTTCACTTAGGAAGTCTGGATTAGAAAGAGCAGATGAGGTTTAGCTCTGTTTGACTGCATTACCCATAACATTTTATACTGCCCAGAATTCAACAGTTTTACAGCCAGTCTTCAAGATGTATAGTGAAGTCACTCTTTACTAATCCTAGCATTAAGATCATAGAGTTGGAGCAGATTAACCCGTTGAGTGTGAGTTGGTATGTCAAGTGGGAACTGTCTTTGACATCCTTCTTTAAGAGTTGTACACATCCATGATTAATCTTCTAATTTTCTTCTGGCTCACAAGAGCATCTTATTAGAGTTTTCAGAAGTGTTTTTGATGAGTATATTTACTCTTGATTTGTGTTAATGTGTCATTAGTTATGCTCTTAGATTTGTGAAAATTTATGTCGTTTTTTTATTTGTCAAAATGTCTAATGAAAAACATAAAAACTGTATAGATGATATGTTTGACAAATTGCAGTGACTTACAACAAACTTCAAGAATCCATCTTTGCAGGTTCATTTTTATTTTCCTGTTAATGACATCATGATTGTAGCAGAGCAGACTGTTTTGTTTTGGTCTTTTGTCAGAGTATTGGATAGATGTTTTTGCATGGATGGTTTGACAATTTGAGCAAGGAGTGTTAGACACCATGAAGGGGGGGGGGGGGGTAAGAAGTATTTTAAAAGCAACTGTTCATATGTTCATAGGTTCATAGGTTTATACTAGGCTATCTGCCCTAAGGCATTTATAAGCCTAGCCCAAATTTTTGTGGCTTACATATATGAAAAAATTATATGAAAAAATACTGTGCCCATTAGTTTGTTGTGCCTCTGTCCAGCAGTGACACAGAGATGATTCCCGGGGTAAACCTACGATCTCCCATCCACAGGTCAAGATTTCTCTTGAACAGAGCCAGCGAGGTGCTCTGCCTCACATGGACTGGGATTTTATTCCACAGCATAGGGAGTCTCTGAGTGATAAATCTATCCCTCCAGCACGTCCTATTTATGTCCGTGCTAAGGTTTAAGTTGCTTGCTCTAGTGGTTTTGGTGGATTTGGATTTTTTGAGGTGGAGCATGTCCATTAATTCCGGGTTGGACATGGCCTTGTATGTCAGGCACATGTCACCTCTGAGCAGACGGTATGCGACTGAATAGAGCTGGAGTTTCTTCAATCTGGCAGCATATGACAGATTTTGGAGTCCCTTTATCCTTTTGGTGAGGAACTTTTGGGGTCTCTCCAATTGCTGTTTAATGATAATTATATATTTTTAGCTTTTTTTGAGTGTCCACAATAGTAACTACTTTATGTCTAATCAAACCTTCAAATGTTAATATTTACATGATGATTACTAAGCAGTTCTTTACTAACAGAGTTTTATTATCTATGAGACGTATATGTATACTTTTGATCAGTAGGACAAATGGCATTTATTAACTGTACTTCTGCATGGAGTCTGCATGTCCTCCCCACGGTCGAGTGGCGTTCGAAAGACATGCGTGAATAGGCATGCCTTTGTTGAAGGTTGGGCGTCTGGCTGGCACCTCAGCACCGTAAAAATCTACTGCCAATCATTAGCGGACCAGAGTTCTGCTGTGGTGACCCCTAACCGGGAAAAGCCGAAAGAAGAAGAAGAAGATTTCCATAAATGTCAATGGATTAAATAACAGATGCAAGAGGGGTAGTTTAAACAGATAGTTGAAGCTGTTTAATTCTTAGGTTATTTTTTTTACAGGAAACATACTTATTAACAAAAGACATAGACAGGCTAAATACTAAAAACTACACTATATTATCCAGTTCATAATATAATAAAAAGGGGGATTGCTATTTTATGGAGAAATTCACTGCCTATGCCCGTGGTTATAGAAGCATATGAAGATGATAAAGGTTTGCTTTGTACCGTAATTATAAAGTATAAGAGGATATTAACTCATTAACTTGTACTGGATTCCTGGAATATGAATTAAAACAGTTAACCAACATCTAGAACATAATTCAAAGCTCAAAAGGCACTATCATTCTAGCAGGAGACTTTCATTGCATATTGTCACCAAGTGATACTAACACAACAGGTAAAAGAAGAATACAGACACCTGCAAAGACATTGTTAACATTTACTGAATTGTTTCATCGTCGAGACATAAATGAATGCCAGAGCAGAATGCATTATTTTACCCAACATTCCCATAGACATAGAACACAATCCAGAATTGACAGAGTTTATGTCTCTAATAATCTGACTGATGTACTAGCAAAGTCAAAACAGTAACCTGTGCACTTTCAGATCACAGTGTAATTACCTTTCAGCTGTTTTTGAATTCTCATAATAATGTTAAAATCAGAAAATGACCAGCATATATAACTTGTTTAAAATAATTTAAGGACTTTTTTTTATTAAAGAAATCCTTTCCTTTGTAGAAATGAATAATATAGAAGATACTTCAGAGATGTATTTATGGGATGCATTAAAAAGCATATATTTTTGGCAGAGTCACTAATTGGTTGTCAAATAAAAAAAACAATGGGACAAATAATTATATGAAATACAAGAAAAACTTGATAAGTTAAAATTAGAAAATCAGACAAATAAGAATAATAATACAGATCAGATTAATAAGCTAAGCAATAAATGCTTGGAAATCTTAAGCCATAAAACTAAAATCAACCTTGAGAAGTTTAAGATAATCAACACAAAATCTATGCACAATTTAGCCACCTAACAATATTATTCAGTAAGTCCAATCACATAAAAGAAGTCTACTCACATAGGAAGAAAAGTAAAGCAACAAAAATAGAAAATATTCTAAAGGAATTCACAGATTATTATAATACAATCAATCAAAATAATATATTAATAGATCCAGAAGAAATAATTAAAATATTTATCAAAAAAAATTTAAAAGTGAACTATCCGTTGACCAAATGAAATTAAATGGCAAACCAATCTGTATGTACTTCAAACTCAAATTTCTAAACTGAAATCTAATAGAGCATCAGGTAATGATGGGATTGTATCTCTGCTTTATAAGCTGTTACCCAAAGAAGCCTTAGACATACTACACAAGTTTTTTTTCTATAGTCAAGGCCCTAGCTAAAGTTCCTCTTTACTGGAAATATCTCCTTATCTCTCCAGTTTTAAAAAACTGTCAAAGATTCTACTGAATTCTCTTCATACAGGCCAATTTCACTTTTAAATCTAGCTTATAAATTGTTTATGACAATTCATGCTAATAGATTAAAATATATTTTGCCATCCTTAATTGATGAATATCATACTGGCTTTATATTAAATATAAATACTTATGATAATATTAAAAGAATAATCACAATATTTAACTCTACAAATAAAACAAAAGAAAACTTAACATTAATGAGTCTTGCTATTAATAGTGCTACTGACTCTGCAAATTGGAAATATCTTTTGCTGGTTTTAGAAGAATATAATTTCTCAAGTAGCTTCACACATCTCATTAATCTTCTTTATCATGATTGTTTTTCATGTGTTAAAAGGGTCTATATCATATAAGCAAATTGCACAAATTGCGAACACTCATAATATCGAATGTAATGGATCTCAAAGTGCTTTTTCTGAGATTGCGGTACAGTGAAGAATGGGATATTTCCCTTTCCTCACTGTAGTGCGATCTCGGAGTTGGAATATATATTAAGCGGGGGGTGTGGGGGGTGCAACCCCCCACAATAGGAAGTTTGAGGTCTGGTATGTTTCATATTATGAGCGTTCCCAATTTGTGTAATTTGCTCATATGATATAGACCCATGTTAAAATAGGTCCTTTTACTTCTACTTCTATACAAATTCTAAAAGGAAACAAATAAGGATGTCCTTATTCACCTCTGCTTTTAACTCTAATTATGGAACCATTTGCTCATTTTCTCAGATCAAATATAGATATAAAAGGTTTTAACATAAATGAGATTTTAAACTCTAAAATTCATCTGTTTGCTGATGACATCCTACAGACATTAAATTGCAATGATAATTCTATGTCTACAGTTTTCTTACCAATGGATGTATTTCAAAAATAAATCTGGTTTAACATTTAATGATGACAAAACAAAAATCCTGCCTATAAATACAAATAAGAATAGAATCCAAAATAAATTCATTAAATATATTGTCAAAGAGAAGAAAATGAATTATTTAGGAATAATTATAACAGTTACCATTAAAGATAGTAAATCATAATTATACTAACAATATAAATAATCTAATAGACAAATGGAATAACATTTTCTTCACAATGGAAGACAGGTTATCTGTAATCAAAATGATTATCTTACCAAAAATCTTACATATTATACAATCACTATCATTACCCTCACACACAAAAAGTTGCAGTAAAGAATTTAACACTTTAATTTTGAGATTTCTCTGGTATCCCATTAAACCAAAAATTGCTTTTTGGTACATGATTTGAGATGCTGGGCAGTAGGACAGATAGGGCTACCAGTCTAGAATTATATTTATTATCATCAATTATGAAAAAAACATATCTTTGGATTAATAACATTTACACAGCTAGGTGGAAAGAGATTTTTTTATAAACTCTAAACATAATAGGTATTTTAATGATTATCTCATACTAAATAGTCTATATTTGTTATTAAAAGGGGTCCCTATCAGTTCAGTGAAAAATCAATTAATTGAATGCCGTTTTCAGTGCAATTACATCCAACATG
Organism: Protopterus annectens; assembly: GCF_019279795.1. Lineage (NCBI taxonomy): Eukaryota > Metazoa > Chordata > Ceratodontiformes > Protopteridae > Protopterus > Protopterus annectens. The sequence goes on along the minus strand of NC_056725.1, from coordinate 1,978,594,493 downwards.
CCATTCTTCAAACTGTTCATACAGAGATCGCAGTACAGTGAGGACTGGGAAATTTGCCCTTTCCCCACTGTAGTGCGATCTTTTAGTTGATATATATAATTAGTGGGGGGTGGGAGGCACAGCATCCCCACATGAGGAGACTTTGATGAATAGCATTTCTGATGAAATGCCGTTCATTGAAGTGACGGTTTGCTGAAGTGATACAGACCCATTAAAGGATTACCTTATAAAGCATGGATCTTCCTTATATTTCCTATGGCATATATGCAAAATAACATCTCCACCTCAAAGTTAGAAACAGTGAACACGTTTAAAGAGAAAAATCTGCTATATTGGTTTCAATTAATGACAGATGAAAATATACATTCTGTTGACTATATTAAGAAAAAAATATAAAGACATGTGACTAGATGTACAATCCTGCAGACATTTAGAAGGGGAAATTAAGTTAATGTAATCAAGGATAAGATCATATCCCCAAATTAATTGAATACCTAATATTATTAGTGCAACAAAACACATTGGGACAGGTTATCTTTACCTAAATTATATAGAGTTGTGAGGAGAGAAACAAACAGTTGTAGTGATCATTATTGGAACTATTTTACCCAAATTAATAACAGACCTGCAAGTGAAGAAGATAAAAAACTAATTCTAATCTCTTCTAAACATACAACTAAATCTCTTTACTTGGAAATTTTTGCATAGATCTTTCTTCCTGCCACTTAAAATTGAATTAATGTGCAAGCAGAAACAAGTTTGCTAGAGATGTAAACAAGAACTTAAGTGGATTAACATGTGTTTTTTGACTGTACTGTCTCAGCAACTTACTGGAATAACACTAATCTCTTTTTATAGGCTTTTTTGGAGATAAATTTGTTTTATATAAATCACTATTTTTTTTCAACACTCATTTCTATGTGTTAAAAAATGAAATATCACATTTTGTGCTCTATATTATCTATAGTGAGAAAGGTTATAAATCAGAATTGGAAAAATGACTCTACACTTGCCTTCAAATAATTTATAAATATTGCAGCTGAAGTATGTCACCTAGACATCATTACAATTAAGTAAAGAACAGCCAGGATTACCTCTTGCTACAATGCATGGCAAAACTTGGAGATCTCCTTGACGTGCAAAAATAACTGCATTTTAGATTTAATGTAATGTGCAATAACTTGAATGACATGTTGGTTAATGTAAACTCCTGTAGATAGCTGCTTTTTTTTCTTTTGAATATGAAGTTTAGTTGATTTTTTTCATTTATGTTCACAAATCTCTGATTGCAAATATTGTTATGATTATTTTACAAATTTAAAATTCAATAAAAACTTTTAAAAAATCCATCTTTGTAATTCAGGATAGATAATAAATGGGTTAAAATAGAAAATTTAGTTAATCTATATAAAATTCGAGAAATTCCACTAACATCTGGAATGAACAAGAGAAGATTAACTATAAATGGGCTGTGCTAGAACTAAAAGGAGACTGCATTTTAGCTCCATTTTATTCACTGTGCAGGTCATTCATGAATTGCAATGCAGCCAGAGATTCTGTCAGCAAGAATTAATCATGTATAAGATGATTCTGGCAAAAATCAGTGTTACCAAATCTGTCACAAACCTTGCCCCAACCCACCCCCCCACCCTACATATCTGGAGAACAGATCATCAAATCCTTGTTCAAGGCAAAAAACACAGCCTCTTTGGGACCAGACAGCATACCAGGCTGTCTTCAAGCAGTCAAAAACATGAACTATCATCACCATTATCTACCCTTTTCAGTCATAGTCTAACTATAGGCTTTGTTCCTGTGGAATGAAAAACAACAACCATTATTCTCTTCCACAAAGGTGGCCTAGTAACAGACCTGGGAATCACATACCCATAAGTCTGACCAGGCTAATCTGTAAGGCTATGGTACATATACAAAACTTTGAAAAAACGAGCTCCAGTACACCAAAATGTGTAAAAAGTTTCTTGGCTATGGTACATATCATTATGGACCTCATAAATAAAGAGATAGGTGACCTCCAAACCCTGAATCCTACCCAATTTGGCTTCATCAAGGGCAGATCCTGCCTGTTAAATCTCGTGGATTTTTTCAAGAAATGTGACCAGGGCAATTGATGAGGGAAAATCTGTGCACGTAATGTACCTTGACTTGGCAAAGGCTTTTGACACAATCCCACAGTCAGGATTACCAATAAACTTAGCAAATTGAATGAAAACCCCTTTGTTGTAAGATGGGTTGCTAACTGGCTCACACACCAGACACACACTATTAAAGTGGGCGACTCCACATCAACCAGCAGACCTGTTACCAGTGGGGTGTCACAGGGGTTAGAGCTGGTCCCCCTACTGTTTGGTATATACTTCTCAGAAGTTCAGGTCAAAACTAAGGGGTTGTGGATGACCAAGTCTGCAGATGACTGCAAACTGGGTGCAATTACTGAATCCCCAAATGATACCAGTATACTCCAGGAGGGTCTTATGCAGACGAATGACTGGTGTCTTAGTTATGGTCTCAAAATGAATGCAAAGAAATGCGTCATCATTCCCTTCAGCACAAGCAAAGTCCCTTCAAACTATTAAATCGACAACAATACCCTAAGTACCCATGTAAGTGGTAAGGGACTTGAGTTCACAAGTTAACCGTGAACTTAACTTCGGCCATCATGCGTCTATTGTAGTAAGGAAGGCTTTCTATGCAGCACACTTGATTAGTAAAGGCATCACCTTGAGAGCAAAAGAAGTTATAACCCCTCTATACTCGGCACTAATCAGGCCCATAATTGAGTATGACACCCTGTTTGGCATGCACCATACAAAGCACCTGCAGCAATTGGAGAGGCCTCAGAGGTTTCTAACAAAGAAGATCAAGAAACTCCAGCATGTGGTGTGCACAGAATGACAAAAGTCCCTGCCACTTTACTCTGTATCATATAGATTTCTTAGGGGTGACTTTTGCCTGGCTTACAGAGTAATTTCAGACCCAAACCTAATCAACTTGCTGCATATCCATAAATCAAATAGAACTAGGGCTACCCATTCCAGGGACCTATATATAGCCTGTGACTTAAATAGGACATGCTGGAGGGGCAGATTTATCTCCCAGTAACTGCTGTGTCTTTGGAACAGTCTACCTATTCATGTGAAACACAGCATCTCTATGACACTGTTCAAAAGGAACCTGGACGAATGGATGGGTCACCATAAGTTCAAGTCAAGTCAAAGTAAACTTTATTGTCATTCAGACCCACATACAGTGCGAGTTAAATGAAATGACATTGCTTCAGTTCCAAGTGTATATTTAATATACAAATACAGAGAATAACAAGGACATATAACAGTACAATAACATGGGTCTACTTTATATGACTGAAATTTCATTTGACTGAATTTCATTCAACCGAGACCATAATACTAAATTTTCAAAATACTGAAAACTCATTTGACTGAATCTCATTGTACTGAATTGTAAGCCATAGACATAATGTGGGTTTCCCTTATCCTGTGACTTGTTTGTGATAAAAAGAATTACTATAACTTATAATGCTGATTTTCAGAATACCGATGGTCATATAGAAAGTAGTGTTGCAGTGTTTCTAAATGTGGGTATGTCTGTTTACATTTTTATGGGAAATATCTCTAGTAATATGGCGGATGTTTTGTGCATTCCAAGAAGTAGTGGCAGTGTGTAGACTACTGTAAGGTACGTAAAAGGTATATGCTCTTTTCCCCACTGTAGTGTAATCCTGGAGTTAGTATATACTGTTAGGGTTGTGTGTGGGAGATACAGTTTGATTTTATATCGTCCGGTTTCTGTTAAGAGGGTACGTAAGTAGTTTTTAAGTTCTGGAATGAGTTAGTCATTGGTGTTGTAAATGTGCATGCCTATGGTTTACAAGTTAGTATTTTGAAATTTAGTATTGTAAGGTTTCAGTATTATGAGTTTCATTCAAGTGAGTTTCCTGTATTTTGGAAATGAGGTATTTTGGTGTCAGTCGAAAGAAAGTCAGTCAAATTAAATTTCAGTCATGTGAAGTAGACCCCAGTAACATATACATATACTAAACAAGATTGTCAAGATCTGAGATACCTCTATAACACTGGTAGCAGCCTTAATCAATATTGCACATGTGGAAAAGCAATTATTGCACAGAGTATACAGAATATACTGAATAGCACTAGTATATTGTACAGAATGTTCAGTTACTACTGATTGGACTTTTAAAGCAGCTTGATATAGGTGTTGCAGAAGAAGATATTTTCTGGCTCTGCATTGTGCTTTGTATAGAGCCTGCAGAGCTGGAAGTGGGGATCCAATGATCTTCTCTGCTACCTTCACCACCTTTTGTAGGGCCTTTTGGTTCAAGGCTTTGCAGTTCCCGAACCAGACTGTGAAATTACTAGTCAATGTGCTTTCAATGGTATCCCTATAGAAGGTTTTGAGAACAGAGGAAGGGAGACTAGCTTTCCTCAGCTTTCATAAGAAGTGCAGGCATTGATGTGCATTCTTCACAATGTGGATAGTATTTGTGACCATGCTAAGTCCTCAGAAATATACACACCCAGAAATTTGGTGCTGCTCACTCTCTCCATTGTTTCCCCTTTAAATATTAGTAGATGATGTAAGTCCTGATTCTTTCTGAAGTCCATTACGAACTCCTTGATTTTATTCATGTTTAGGGCCATGTTATTAATATCATACCAGATAATGAGGTGGTTCACCTCATCTCTGCAGGAGTCTCGTCTCCTCTCCTGATAAGATTCACTATGGTGGTGTCATCTGCAGACATGATGATCTTGTTCAAATTATGTCTGGCGATGCAATCATGAGTTAGTAAGGTAAACAGCAGAGTGCTCAGGACACATCCCCGAGGGACTCCCAATGCTTAGTGTAAGCTCCTTGTGTTGTTGTTGACCACACATACATTTTGGAGTCTATCAATGAGAAAGTCCAGGATCCAGTTGCATAAGCAGGTGTTGATGCCCAGTTAGACAAGCTTCTCAATCGGGTGTTGAGGGATGACCGTATTAAAGGCAAAGCTAAAATCAATGAATAGCATCCTTATATAACAGTTTTTGTTGTCAAGAATTGCCAAGGATTAATGAAGAGCAAAGTCTCACCTGGAATGCCACCCACAGCCCTCCTGGACATGGGTAGTCATTACTAAATGCAATCTTGGGTAGTAACTAACATTTCTATGGTATAACATTCGGATGAAGTGCCTAGGCTTGAAATGACTTCTGGGTTGATAGCCTAGTAATCTCCTATGATCCTATGAACCTATGATCCTAAAAACCCTTTATTATAGTGTGCATGTATCCATACAATGAAGCAGAAGGCATGCACTGTGTACCAGCAGTACAGCAGACTGAAAGCGATTGTTATAACTCATCTATTAGGAGACCAGTCAGTGTTCCATAATATGTTTATGAGCAGACACAATGCATACTGGGATGGGTCAGTTTCTCCAAAGGGCACTAAAGGTTTGAAAGAAAAAATAGTTTTTGTATTCTATTACTCTCAAAGTCATGACTAAAACCAAGAAGAACAACTTCCGCCAAGATTAGAGCTCTCTTATCAAACTGAATAGGAAACTAAGAGGACTAATGAAGTTCAACAAAGCTAGTTATGAGGACAAGATATCCTTCCACTCAAAAGACAACCACAAGGCCTTCTGCAACTATGTCTGAAACTTCAAATGTGGCACACAGCGGTGTGCATAACTGGTAGTCAATGGTACAATTTTTACTGAGCAAAGTGACATAATGAACCTGCTGGCTGACAAATTCAGCTCAAACTTCACCCCCTCAAGAAACACCTGCAAGCATCCCCCCCCCCAATTATTATCAGGGGAGTAGGTCATGGTGGCACTTTCTGAGACCAAAAGACCAAAAACAAAACCTTATTTGGTCCTGACAGAATCCCGAGATGCCTCCAGAATAGCATAAACATGTCTTATAAGGCCACTTGAGTCACTATTTAACTGTAGTCTCAAAACAGTCTTTGTACCATATGCATGGAGGAATGCAAAGATTATCCCTCTCCACAAGGATGGACTATCAACAAACCCTGGAAGCTACAGACCAATTAGTCTGACTAGTCTAATATGCAAAGCCATGGAATGAATTATCATGGAAATGAACAACAAAGACATAGGAAACCTCCAGACTCTGGACCCAACCCAGTTTGGCTTTGTCAAGGGAAGGTCACGCCTACTAAACTTGGTGGACTTCTTCGACAAGGTCATCATGGCAAAGGATGAGAGGTAAACTATGCATACAGCCTACTTAGACCTTGCTAAGACATTTGATACAATACTGCACTCAGGCATTGTTGACAAACTCAACAAATTTAACATAAACCACTATATAGCATGAATGATTGCCAGCTGGCTCATAGATAGGTCCCAGGAAGTCAGGATTGGTGAGAACACCACCACAAAGAGACCGGGCACCAGTGGGGTCCCTTAGGGCTCCATGCTAGGCCCACTCCTTTTTGGTATCAACTTTTTAGAGGTCAAGGCTAATGTTAAGGGCCTTTAACTGACTAAATTTACAGATGACTGCAAATTAGGAGATATTATAAATTTATCCCATGACATCAACATCTTGCAAGAGGGTCTAACAAAGACAAATTACTGGTGACAAATTAACAGTTTAAAACTCACCTCAAAGAAATGCATTATAGAACTTTTGGGACATCAACCATTGGCAAGACACCCTTAAGAGATGACCCAGCAGCATCCAGACTTGTGAGAGATGCATTTATATATCCAAATTGGAAGCCACACTCTCCAACCAAGACCAGAGTAGCTGGTCAAGAGGAGAAAGTCAACACTTACACCACACCACATTGAACACATAGCCCTCCAGAACACACACCAGCACTACCTTCACATAAAGACACAAAGCACACCCCCACCTTCGCTGAGGCTCTCAGTAAAAATGTACCCAAACAGCAGAGGCCTTTGAGGCAGTAACGCACTTGACCACCACAACACAACAATAATCATGAGACACATAAATCTTCTAAACAGTATGCCAGTCAACCAAAGCCCCTAAGGCAAAACATGATGACCAACACATTAGTCATAGGTGACTCGATAGTGAGGCACAATTATGTCCCAGTCACTAGGTTGAAAAAGGAGAAAGTAACAGTCAGTTGCCTGTCAGGTGCCAGGATCTGCCACATAATGCGTGCACTTAGGTCCCTCAACAACAGGTACAAATATGACTCTGTCATTGTACATGTGGGTGTGAATGACCTGAGATGTACCTCCCTGGACTACATGAAAAGAGACATGAAAGAGCTCTTGGATTATGTAGCCCAGGTGGCTATGACTGTTGCCCTGAGCAGCATCCTACCATCACCCAGAGCGATACCACAGCACAAAAAGAAAATGATTGATTTCTACAATTGACAAAGTTTCTGGTGTCATTCCAAGGGGATCCAGTATCTGTCTGCCTGGGATGACATGACTGACAGACCTCGATGCTTTGCCAGAGATGGCCTGCATCTGTCACCCCTGGGCTTCTGGATACTGGCCAAGGCTCTTGCCACCTATATAGTGCCTTTTTTAGGCTGTGTTCCAAAGACCAAATTACCACTGTAACAGCTGCAAACAAATGCAATCTTAGGGTCATGCTGCTCAATGATAGAAGTCTAAATCTCAAAATGCACTTGCTTGAAGCACGTCTTAAAATAGAGAACATCGAAATTGGTGCTGTAACAGAGACCAGGTTCAAAGCAGCAGAAAGCACACCTGCACTTAGCAGGCTATAACTCATTCCACACCTTTCAGACCCAGAACTTGGACCAACGCTCAAAAGGCGGTGGTGTTTCCATATTCATAAAGGATACGCACACCTCCAGACTGGTAACCCAACATAATGCATCAGAGATAGTTCAGGTGCAGCTAGCATTGTGTAAGACAACGATTCAGGTCGTGGCCTGCTATAGGTCCCCAACCATGTCCCAAGACTCACACTCCATGTTCCTAAGCACCCTGGACAATATTAGGGTCCAACCAAACACTCTTAGACTGGGCAACTTCAACTACCCCTCTATTAACTGGGAAAACTGCTCATGTACCTATACACTTGCCCAACATATCCTGGAATTCATTGATTCCAATGCCCTGGACCAGCTCGTTCTTACCCACACTAGAGGTAGCAATATCCTTGACCTGGTCATTACTAACATGGGTGACCATTGCTCTACAACAATAGTCAACTCCTCCCTGGTTAGATCCGACCACAAACTAATCACCTTAGTAATCAACATCCTACCCACCTCCCCATCTCCACAAAGGTAACCACCATGAAAAACTTTTCCAAAGCTAACTTTGGGTTCCTAAAAACAGGGATGGCTAATTCATGGCACCCATGCAAATGGAAAATAGTTGCATGACTGCTGAATCATACACCAATGCACTGTATGAACATGTACACAAATGCATGGATCTCAACATACCCAATAGAACCAAGATGTTCTCCTCCAAAAAAAAGGAAGCCAATCTGGTGGTCCCCTGCCATAAGCAAACTCTACAACAGAAGGAAGAAACTGATGTGGAATAAGATAAAGTCCCAAGACTAGAAAAACTCCCTTATCATCCTCAACAAAAAGTTGAGATCCCTCATCAAATCCTCTAAAGCTAGCTATGAAAACAGAATTGCAGCAGATAGTAAAGACAACCACAAGGCTTTCTATAGTTATGTAAAGAATCTCCACGGCAATACCCAGATTTGATGTGAGCTACTGCACAATGGTACCTCCTATACTGAGCCTACAGATATTGCCAATATACTGGCTGACAGATTCAGTGTCAACTTTCCCCATCTCCATCCCAAAGGACCAATCACAATACCAGTAGATTGCCAGGCACCCAGTATTATTGCTGCACAGGTTAAAACAGCACTGTCCAAGGCCAAGAATACAGCTTCTGTGGGATCTGACAATATCCCTGGCTGTGTTCTACATGAACTACAGAGTGAACTGGCACCTCAACTGTGTGCCCTGTTCAATCACAGCCTCACCTCAGGCTTTGTCCCTACCAAATGGTGCACTGCTACAGTCATCCCTCTCTGCAAAGGAGGAGTGACTACAGACCCTGGGAACTATCACTCCATTAGCCTGATGAGTCTGATATGCAAAGCTATGGAATGCATCATCATGGACCTAATAAACAAGGATATAGGGAATCTCCAAACTCTGGATCCCACACTGTTTGGTTTTGTGAAGGGTAGATCATACCTGCTCAACTTGGTCAACTTATTTGAGTCAGTCACCAGAGCTGTGGATGAAGGCAAAGTAGTTCATACAGCCTGCCTTGATCTGGCCAAGGCCTTTGATACCATTCCCCACTCAGGAATCACATAAAAACTCACTAGGCTTGGCATCAACCTCTATATCACTAGGTGGGTTGCAAACTGGCTCACAGATAGAACCCATAGTGTGAGTGTAGCTGACTCCTAGTCAGACATGCCAACCAGTCATGAGTAGAGTCCCACAGGGTTTGGTCCTGGGTCCTCTCCTGTTTGATATCTACTTCTCTAAAGTCCAAGCCAACATGAAGGGACTCTGGCTGACAAAGTTCACAGACAATTGCAAGTTGAGAGCTATTATTAACTCCCCAAGTGATGTTGACATCTTGCAGAAAGGCCTCACTGAGACCAACGGCTGGTTTCAGAACCATGGCCTTAAGCTCAATGCCAAAAAGTGTGTCATCCCTTTTGGGAAAAACTTGGTTCTCATGAATTACCACATCGATGGTAGTTCACTGAACACAGAAAGCATTATAAGAGATCTGGGAACACAGGTTGACATCAGCCTCTCTTTTGGCCTCCACATTGCCATTGTGGTCAGAAAGTCCTTCTATGTGGCACAGCTTATTACTAAGGGTCTTGCATCCAGGGAGAAAGAGGTCATTGTCTCCCTCTAATCTTCCCTCATTAGGCCAATCATCTGATACAATGCCCCATTTGGCATGTACCTCACTAGACACCTGCAACAACAGGAGAGGCCACAAGAGTACCTCACAAAGATGCTCCTAGGCCTTAAATAGTTGTCCTATATGGACAGACTCAAAACACTCCAACTATTCTGTCTCATATCACCTACTTAAAGGTGATCTCTGCTTGACTTACAAAGCCATGTCTGACCCAGCTCTGCTAGAAATCCTGTAACTAAAGAAATCCCAATCCCTCCGCACCACATGTTCCAGAAACCACAACCTCATTACCACAATCAACAGAACATGTTGGAGGGACAGGTTCATAACCCAGAGACTGCCCATGCTAGGGAATAGACTTCCCATACATGTCAAAGAGAGCACCTCACTGGCCCTCTTCAAGAGAAATCTTGATGAGTAGATGGGAAATAGAAAATTCAACCTGGGGATCACTCCAGTGGGTCTACTCGACAGAGGCACTAGGAACTAATGTCGGGTGGCACAATGCCGGGGTAATCCTATTGGCTAGGCTTGTAAAGGCTCCAGGGCCATTAGCCTACAACACACCTATGAAGCTATGAACCTATATGTAGATAATGTTGTGGCCTTTGACCAACACATGGCCAAGGCAGTAAGAAAATCATTCTACAACACCAGACTTATAAGTAAGGGCTTGACATCCAGGTCATTGAAATGAATAGTGCTGCTTTTACTCAGCCGTCATTGGACCCATCATTGAGTATAATGCCCCCTTTGTCATGAACCTGACCAGACATATGCAACATCTGGAACAACTGCAAAGGTTCCTTACCAAGAGAATACATGTCATAAACATACTGTCCTGTGCAGATCACTTCAAAGACCTATGTATGTACTTGGCCTCCTATAGGCTACTGAGAGGCAGTCTATGCCTGGCATATAAGACATCTTTGGATGCAGCTCTGATGGATGTTTTGCACATCCACAAAATGAACACCTTCAAAACTACTAGATCTAAGAATTTTAATTTAGCTTGGAACATAAATAGAATATGCTGAGACAGTTATGTTTCTGAAATTATGCCTATTCTCCCAGCCGTGTGAATCAGAATACCTCCCTAACCATATTCAAGTGTAGCCTTGACCAATGGATGGGAAAACAGAAATTCACCCCATGTCTCTGATGGACTGAGGCAGACAGTAAATTATGTCCAAGCTGACATATCCCCTCCACATAATCTTTATAGCAGTAATCTAATTAACATACCTCTCCTAATATAAATGCCCAAGATACAAAGGGACACACTTGGGTTGCGTGGCTAGGCTTATAAAGGTCCTAGTGTTCATTAGCCTAATATTCACCTATGAAGCTATGAACAGATTTTCATGAATGAAAATAAAAATAATAAACTCGGTGATAAACCAAACTGTTAATACGTTTTAAAGTGAGAGATTGTCATGAATGCTTAATACACCATGGCATTATAATGATACTGTTTAATTTCTATGGTTCTTAATTTCATTAGTACAGTTAATTTCAGTGGCATGAATCCTGCCTAAGATTTAACTAGTTTGAAATTCAATACCCATGTCTGATCCACCAAAGCACAATTCAGTCAGTGTGGTTTATTTAAAGAGGTGAATGTTAAACTTTGATAAATTGTGCAAACTAATGTTTTGACACAAGATGCACAGACTAGAGCATTCACAGATTTTTCTATTTCTCAGTTAATTAATCAACACAAAAGAAGAAAAGAAAAAGACAAAAATTGTAGTGAAACATTTACACATATGCTTTTCTTAGTGTATGCTAATTTTACTTATGAGCTACAATGCAGTTTTATTTTATCTGTATAGGCCTGTCAGTATAACATTAGACAGTGCTTTTATGGCAGGTGCAATCTTGGAATATGATAATAAAAGTTATACCACACTGACCTGAACTGCTTTAGTGGAAAACATGCATTTTCCAAGAATAAAAGAGCAGATTATATTATTAAAGTATATTGTATTGTTCTAAAGTTTAATTTTGTTGTCCTCAGATAGTATGAATATATCTACTAGGATGAATGAAAGGCTGGTTACAAAAATACATCTGTGTCAAAACCATTATTTTACCTGTAAAATGATTATTTACTTGCCTTGATTAATGTTTAATGCCTGAGATGGCAAGTGATCATAAATATAGGACTTCAGCCAAGAATATTCAGGCAAGACTGATAGCTGCTTTTTAACATTCTCTTCATCTGGTATAGCTAACTATGGACAAGAATGCCAAACGTGCAAATTCTTTATTTTGCTTTAACATCAGGAATTTGTCTAAATCACAGTAGTCCCCAATGTACTAATTAGCATGGGGTATAGCTGACTCAAATAAAAAAGTAATGAGATCCTTTAGGTCAATAATGAATATTTATTGCAAGGCTTAGGTCAACATTGAATATTTTTTACTGAAATTTCTTTTACAGAAGGCATTGTTGCCATGCTAACAAAAAGGATTGCTTTTCTTGTCTGGGCTTGATTAGGTCTCTGACTACTAGTATTAAAGAGTTGCAGTACACAGACATAGAATAAATATTCATTACTGACTGCCTGATTTAGGCTTCTGTAATCTATGTTTCAGTTACAGACAAGTCACTGTTTTCTTCTTGGATCCTTGTATTTAAAAGCTGTGTAATAATATCCCTTGCATTTCACATCCTGTTTTAGGCACTTGAACTAAATACCATGAAATGTGCGCAGAGCAGGAAGGTCAGGAAAAGGTAAAGTATAAGCAGTAAGGGATAGTCGCGAAGCTCACGTTCTGAAAGAATGCTTGCATTTAGGCCTTACAGTACAGAAAAAAAAAACATGGCACTGCATAAGTATAGCATGTGTAATTGCATGTGTGAATAGAGGTCCGTTTACATCCATTATTTATCTTTGTAGGGAACATTTAGTGATCTTTGGTGACAATTCCACATCACAAGCGACTACACTTCTGTAAAATAAATGAAATATTTAGGATTTTGTGAGTGGATAAAATATAAATAATACACACATACCTAAAATATATTTAGATTATATTACCTGTATGCCATTTTGCAGTAAAGCTTGCCAAAACAGTACATATTGCTTCACAGCAAAAAGAATGACACATTATAAGGTGTTTCACAAGAATTATATGAATGTCACAATTGCAAGGAAATTTGGACTTGCTGTCAAAAAAAATGTTAAGGGTAGACAGGCAAAGTAGGGATTAGGACACTCAACCTATCCAAGTCACAAGCAGAATGGGATTTTTGCCATTTCTCCTTCCAAATAGAAATTCAGGATGCATTGTCGTCAGACTTTTGATATTACAGAAAAAAAGGAGACAAGTGTAAAGTCCTGAATATGAAGATGCATGAGGTTAGAAGCTCATACCACAAGCTTGACTTTTTTTTCTAGTAGATGTAACTAGATAACTCAAATTTAAATGATATAGCAGTAAGAAAAGTTGTGATTACTGCAAGAATCAATTGTTGTGTCTTTCAGCTTTTCCCGGTTAGGGGTCGCCACAGCGGAACTCCAGTCCGCTAATGATTGGCAGTTGATTTTTACGTGCCGAGTTGCCAGCCCTGACACACAACCTTCAACAAAGGTATGTCCGTTCACGCATGTCTCCACACAGCAGACGCTCTAACTGAGAATCAAACCAGACAGCGTCTTAATAAGAGGCGACAACGCTACCGCAGCACCACCACCGCGGATCAATTAATAGTACAAATTTAACT